>NW_015420872.1:0-1434 GCF_001527695.2 Protobothrops mucrosquamatus | reverse complement strand
CTGTGGGTCGGGACCCCATTTGGGGTTGATAGACCATTTCATGGGGGTCGCCAAGCAAGGCTGTCCGCCATTTTTTTTGTCCGCCATTTTTTTTTTGTCCGCCATTTTTTCCCCCTTTTCCGGCGGGTGCCTTACCTTCCTTGGGCTGGGCCAGCTGGTGGTCGGCCTGCTCCGTCTCTGCCGCTTGCCAGCTACGCCTCGGCCGGCGCAGGGGGCGGAACCACGCATGCGCGGCGCTCCCGGGCAGGGAAAGTCCTCGACTTACGACCGGTTGGGTAGTCCTCGACTTACGACCGGTTTAGTCCTCGACTTACGACCGGTTTAGTCCTCAACATACGACCGGTTGGGGTCGCGGCATTAAAAAGGTTGAGAACCACTGACTTAGAAACTGCTTAAGGACTGTCTGCCCGAAAAGGGGGGGGGGGAGGAATGAAAATTTGACTTTGAGTTTTGATGATTAAAATAGGCGGTTGTTATAGAAATGGCGAGCAGTCACTCTTCTTCAAAAGCTGAGATGATAACTTTATTAAGCAACTCACTGCACTGGGAAAAAAATGGGAAGTGGCTGTTCTTCCCCCCCCCCCCTTTCCTGTTTACCTATTTTTGCCATTGTCTTTATTTTCACTTATGCTTTATATTAAGATTTTTTTAAAAAATAAAAACTGTTAATAATAAAAAGGGCACTGCCCCCTTAATCCCCCACCTAGGCAACACTTAGGCAATTTCTCATCTGTTCACCTTGCAGACAGAAGGGAGATCAATGGAAGAGAATCTCTGTAGTTCAGACTTGAACTGTGAGTCCTTGCTGGTCTCAGGACCCAACTAGGGAACATCATCAGGGCTAGAGGAGGAGGAGGAGGAGGAGGAGGAGGAGGAAGAGGAAGGGCTCTGGGGTCCTTGGTGCTCTCTGAGCTTCATTGTTTTCTTGTAGACATTTCATTACCCAACTAGGGAACATCATCAGTGCTAGAGGGAGTGGTGTTTGTGGAGGAGGAGGAGGAGGAGGAGGAGGAGGAAGAAGAAGTCTGTGGGGTCCTTGGTGCTCTCTGAGCTTGGCTGTTTTCTTGCAGATGTTTCACTACCTAACTAGGTGATAATATCAGTGCTAGAAGGGGGTTCAAGGTTTTCTCTCTGTTTATATACAGTGGCTTGCCCTGCCAGTGTTGGTCAAATGTTCCTGGTGGTTCCCTGATTAGGCTATTATTGAAGGTTTGATTGTTTGTCTATGTTGGTAGTTCCTTACTTGCCCCACCAACACTGAGAGGGCAAACCACTTGTATATAAACAGAGATCAAACCCCAAACTTCCTAACACTGATCGTGCTACTAGTGCGTAATGAAAGGTCTGCAAGAAAACCAACAACCTCAGAGATCACCAAGGACCCCACAGTCGTCGTCGTCGTCGTCCTCCTCCTCCTCCTCCTCCTCCTCCTCC
>NW_015420871.1:21618-23052 GCF_001527695.2 Protobothrops mucrosquamatus | reverse complement strand
AAATAAGGACACACACCAGGAATACCCCTCAGGGTGTTTTCCATTACACTCTGAAAAATGCCAGGAGCGACATTCACCCCAAACTGTAACCTCTTCACCTTGAAAGCCCCACGATGGGTGACAATAGTTTGGGCCTCAGCTGCTGCATCATCAACAGGCAGCTGTTGATATGCTTGAGCCAGATCAAGCTTAGCAAAAATTTTTCCCTCCTTGAGAGAAGCCAGGATGTGGCTCACTACAGGCACAGGATAAGCATGTTGCTGTAGGGCCTTGTTTAGAGTGCATTTGTAGTCAGCACAAAAACGAATGTCCCCGCTTGCCTTTAAAGGCGTTACAATGGGGGTTTCCCATGGGCTGGAATCTACAGGCTCTAGAATGCCTTGCTATAGTAGCTTGTCCAGTTCAGCGTCAATCTTACTCTTAAGAGCAAAAGGTACTCTCCTAGATTTAACCCTGATGGACTGTACCGTTGGATCTAGCTTTAGTGAAACTGGAGGTCCTGTGTAGGACCCTAGTTCAGAAGTGAACACATCTGCAAACTCCTTGAATACGTCTGCAAGGGTCTCTGTTTGCAACTTATGTAGTCCTGTTACTTGTATTCCCAAGGCCTCAAACCAATCGAGTCCGATGACACTCGTTCGCTCACCCCCCACAACCAACACGTCTAGGGGGCCTGCAAAATTCTTGTACTGTACCTTAAGGGTGGCCTCCCCCTTAACGCACACTTGAGAATTTTGGAAATCCGTAAGGATTACATTAGAAGGCCTTAACGAAACTCGCTTTCCACTGCTGCTGCAGATTTTGTGAAATGTGTTGAGGGAAATTATGGATAGGGCAGACCCCGTGTCAAGTTCCATTGACAATGGAACTCCCTGCAATTTCACTTTAAGGGATAGTTTCTTTTTAAGGGGTTTGTGTGTGCCTATTCTTAAAATGTTCCAGCATGTTGCACAGAACCCCACCCTGTGTTGACTGGGCACCCTGGTACCTTTCAGATTCAATTCTTCCTTCGGTTGTACCTTCTGTCGACCCAGGCAGGCTGCCGCGATGTGGCCTTTCTTTCCGCACGCTCGGCAAATGGCGGAACGGAACCGACATTCCGCTCACTTGTGGCGTCCACCGCATCCGAGGCAACGAAGCTCAGCTGGGCCCTTGTCCTGACGATCTTTGGACCTCCTGCCAGCTGCTTGGTAAAGCTTGTCCACCTCTTCTTCAGGATCTTCTTCCGAATCCTTTCGCACGTCTTCCTTGTGGATGGTGGCGGTCTCTGGAGCGCTTCGCTTAGGCCGCATGTTCTTGACCGCCCCACCTGCAGCTTCTTCTGCTGAAACCTCTCGCAGAGCATCTTGGAAAGAGACATCTTCCCTGGCGAACAGTCTCTGCTGTAAGTCTGTGTTCCTCAGTCCGCACACAAAACGATCACGTAGCCTTTCC
>NW_015420871.1:11122-12229 GCF_001527695.2 Protobothrops mucrosquamatus | reverse complement strand
AACCCTATACCATTTCGGACAAATGGCTGTCCAGTCTCTTCTTAAAAACCTCCAGTGTTGGAGCATTCACCGCTTCTGGAGGCAGGTTGTTCCACTGGTTAATTGTTCTCACTGTCAGGAAGTTTCTCCTTAGTTCTGGAAACTATTCTAGTTCTAGAATAGAATAGAATAGAATAGAATAGAATAGAATAGAATAGAATAGAATAGAATAGAAGAGTGTAGAGTAGAGTAGAGTAGAGTAGAGTAGAGTAGAGTAGAGTAGAGCAGAGCAGAGCAGAGCAGAGCAGAGCAGAGTAGAGTAGAATAGAATAGAATGGAATGGAATAGAAGATGGAACAGAACAGAACAGAACAGATGGAATAGAATGGAACAGAACAGAACAGAACAGAATAGAATAGAATAGAATAGAATAGAAATATAGAATAGAAATATAGAACAGAACAGAACAGAACAGAACAGAATAGAATAGAATAGAATAGAATAGAATAGAATAGAATAGAATAGAATAGAAGCTGGAAGGGACCTTGGAGGTCTTCAAGTCCAGCCTTTTTGACGACCTGCACCATTTGGTGGATTTCTTTAGTATTAAATAACAAGAAAGAAGAAAGTTCCTAAAACAAGCCAAAATAAACCAGTGTGGATCAAAAAAAAGAAAAAAGCTGATGGAGAAACTTAAAGACTGAATGCTCTGGTTTTAGTTCATTAGCTTAGTAACTTGCAGTTGGTCTGCTTTATTGTGGGTGGCTGAAACTTTCTGATTTTTATAATTTCTGAACTGCTAGAAATTCCTAAGCAGCTTTAAAAAAACCTCTTCTTTGACCAAAGAGGGAATCAAGATGCAGAAGGAATTAGTAGAGATATATTTGAAAGCTCTTGAAATAGAATCCACCCGTTTGTTGACCAGCTCTCCTCAAGACATGGCTTTTCCAGCAAGCGGGCCTGACCTAGGGAGGATTTTAGGTAGGGATAATTTTAAAAGTATTTTAATCGGAAACACAGCTGGGAATATTTGGTTTTAATTCGGCTTTTATCAGGGTTTATTCTTTTGTATTTTTGTATTGTGTATTTTTTGTATTTTGGGTATATTATTTGTTTTTAATATGCTGT
>NW_015420871.1:0-1375 GCF_001527695.2 Protobothrops mucrosquamatus | reverse complement strand
CTATTCTATTCTATTCTATTCTATTCTATTCTATTCTATTCTATTCTATTCTATTCTATTCTATTCTGTTCTGTTCTGTTCTGTTCTAAATTAGAAGACAGGTGATAAAAGTGGCTAACGTTTTCAAGATATTTCACAATAAAGATTTATACACAGGTGAGTATATTTGCCTATAAGGGAGGGAGATGTATAATGATCACGATGCCTCGTAACTTCTCAACAAAGTACGGTAGAACAATGAAAATGATACCATATGGAAGTGTATAAATTTATCTTCACTTTGAGACTAAAGATTATTACCTAACTGTAATTTACTGTTCTTTTATTGCAAGATACATTTGTCCTGGTCAGATCTATGCATTATACAGTTACATCTGGTGGCTTCTGAAAGTGTTGTTGCCTAACATTTCCAAGGAACAGTTGCGTGATATTTTTCCTCAGAAGCCAAGATGCCTTGACATTGTGTAAACAATGCAAATATCTTCTGCTACAGTTGTGTTGAGGTTACATTTGCATCTCAAAAGTGCAGTATGCAGCATTAAGGCACGCCACTGATATTTTGGATGCAAAATAGGGGATCAGGACAAGAGTTGCCCCCCTCATTATTGTTGCATTACATCTGCAACTTATCTACGTCCAGGGGCTAAACAAGAAGAAAAAGTCCCTGCCTTTCCCAGTCCCAAGGGTGTGGAGGGAACCCACCAATCAGGGCAGCAACTGCTATTTCTGCACAGTTCCCTCAATTGCAAAAGGGATCTCGGGAAAGAAGAAATGGACCGAGGAATATCCAAGCATTGCATCCACACTGCGTCCTGTTTCCCATGGGGAGGACTTGCCAAGTCCAGATCCACCAGAATGCTACTCTCTTGACTCAGATGATAGATAGATAGATAGACAGATAAACAGACAGACAGACAGACAGACAGACAGACAGACAGACAGACAGACAGACAGACAGACAGACAGACAGACAGAAAGACAGACAGACAGACAGATAAATAGGAGATAGATAGATAGACAGACAGACAGACAGACAGACAGACAGACAGACAGATAATTTCTATTGTCATTTTTTTTACTGTGGGCACACTGGCTTTTCCCTCCAGAACCTTGTCGTTTAATCTGATGTTAGAGCTTGTCAGTTTTTCATGCAAAAAGCATGAAAATGTTACATGAAAAACCAATAAATGAATGGAAAGTTATGCTATTGGTATCAATAAAAAGATAAATTTATAATGATTGCTGTGGCACCATTCTTTTGTTTTAAATTTTTTATTATTTTCAAGTATAATAAAATATAAACATGAGTTTGATGGATATAAATACAAAACATCAATACACAAAAAAAAATATACTTTACGTATGATCCCCGCTG
>NW_015420870.1:0-1435 GCF_001527695.2 Protobothrops mucrosquamatus | reverse complement strand
CCGGTCGTAAGTCGAGGACTAAACCGGTCGTAAGTCGAGGACTACCCAACCGGTCGTAAGTCGAGGACTTTCCCTGCCCGGGAGCGCCGCACATGCGTGGTTCCGCCCCCTGCGCCGGCCGAGGCGTAGCTGGCAAGCGGCAGAGACGGAGCAGGCCGACCACCAGCTGGCCCAGCCCAAGGGAGGTAAGGCACCCGCCAGAAAAGGGAAAAAAATGGCGGACAAAAAAATGGCGGACAGCCTTGCTTGGCGACCCCCATGAAATGGTCGATCGACCCCAAATGGGGTCCCGACCCACAGGTTGAGAACCACTGCTCTAATCAGTTAGTTTATTGCAGGACTCTCCCAAGTCCCTGAGATAATCTTAGAGAAAGAATGTTATTCGTCACTTCTGGTTTAGTCCTGTCTACTTGGTAGCCTCCCAAGGGTTTCTTAAAAGAAATATTCCTTCCCCCTCAATCTGGCAGGTGCAAAAGATCAAATCAACACATAAAGGTCCAATTAAACTGATTTATTGCTAAGCAGCCCACACACAGGAATCTTCTTAACTAATGGTTAGCATCTGCTTGGAGTTAGATAAGAATCCACCAAATTCGGGGTGGCTGGGTTTGAATTTAGTCTGCTTGTGGCTACGTAAGGATTTTAGACTGATCCCTCTTTTAACTCCACCCCCAGGTTCTGCCACTCTCCCTCCTACACAATCCCAATATAAATTAAAACTTTTTGCATAAATGATTTAAGGACACTGTGACTTATATTCTGAGAATGAAATGTGCTCTCCTCAGCAAGGTAGCGTGGGACATAGTTGCAGTGTTTTTTCTGTATGTTCTGCTTCACATATTATATTACATCTTGGTTTGCTTAGCTAGCCGCAATTAGTTGGGTTCGATCCATTGCTACAGCACGCTGGCTGAGGAATTCTGGGAGTTGAAGTCCACAAGTCATAAAAGGGCCAAGTTTGAAGACCCCTGGCATAAACTGTCTGATATCATAATGACTGATTTATACAATCTGTTGAAATAAATCATTTCAAATGATTTTAAATAATCCATGTTACTGCAGGTCATGTGATGCTAGTTTGTGTTTTCATTAATCAGCTGGATTGAACTCTAAAGGATCTTCTTGGATTGGCTGTTGGTTTAGGAGTCAAACTGTTGGCTCAAAATTTATTCAATGTATCAACACAGAAGAACAAAGATAAAAATATAATAGCATATTCTGTTTAGTGAAAATCCAGTAAGGAAAGTGTATGCGTAGAAAGTAATCTTTATAGAGATGCATGAAAGAGCTTAATTACTGAATCCTAATCTTGTTTTGCTGCTAAAACTCCATTCTTAAATCCCTGCCAGAAAACTTATAATGGTTTTAAAAATAGTTTTAGGAAACAGAGATTAGATTTAGTTTCACCTTCTGTTGGTACTAATTTGATCAAGGA
>NW_015420869.1:0-1435 GCF_001527695.2 Protobothrops mucrosquamatus | reverse complement strand
CGGCCGGCCAGCCGGCCGGCCAGCCTGCCTCTCTTGTCCAGCAGAAAAAGTCCAGCAGGCGGCTAAGGAGTCCGGACACTTTACAGCAGGGGTAGTCAACCTTGGCTCTTTTATGACTCGTGGACTTCAACTCCCAGAATTCCTGAGCCAGCACAGCTGGCTCAGGAATTCTGGGAGTTGAAGTCCACGAGTCATAAAAGAGCCAAGGTTGACCTACCCCTGCTTTACAGCAATAAAAACAGTTTAAAAGTTTAAAGGTCCCCAGCATAGAAGGCACCTAATTCGCACACAGAGCCCCCTTGACCCCAAAGGCTGAAGGGAGGAGGGCTCCAGTATGGGAGAGAGAGGGGGGGGAGGCCTGGAGGGGTCACGGGAGAGGGGGAGGTGGGGGAGGCAGCCCCCACCCCCAGTTGGGGCTCTCCCGCTGCTTGCCCCGCCCACCCACAGCTGATCGGGGAGGGGAGGGCAGGACTCAGCCAGGCCCTTTGGGGCAGTGGTGGGAGGGAAGGAGGGTCTCCCCCCTTGCAGTGAAGGGTCCCCCGCCCTGGGGGTCTTCCAGGCTCCCCCCCCCACCGATTGCTGCTCACACCCTCTCAGGGTGCCTGGGGGGAGAGTGGGGGGGAAGCTGCCCCCCCCCCCCAGGCAGAGCGGCTGCCCCTCCGAGACGCTTCCCAGCCAGGGCAGCCGCAGGGAAGCCTGGAGGGCTGTGCTGCTGCCAGGCCCCCCCCCCACTTGGGGCCGTCCCTTGGAGGCTGTTCCCGAGCTGGGCTGGTTTACGGGCGATGCCCTCGGCTCAGGGCGTCAGTGAGGGAGAGCGGAAGAATCCCGGCCCAAACTTCCAGCCGCCGGGAGTGTCCAAATGCTGCCCTGGAGACCCAAAGGCTCCTAGGGGCCCTGGAGGTCATCCAGTCCGACCCTCTGCCCAGAGCAGGCAGCCTCGGCCCCGCGCACACGAAGGCCCCCGGCTCAGACGTGACCTTTCTGCCAAGGGGGTGACCTACGTGGCCCCACCCGACACCCCCGAAGTTCTTACTCCAAGCTGCCACAGCAACAGCCACCAGGGGCCTCTAAGCTCCTCCCCCCACTTGGTGCGGAGCCTCCCCTTGCAGGAGCAGCCCACCCCGGGCGGGGCCCTGCTCCGGAGCCTCCCCCAGGTGGGTGCAACTGGCGCGGTCCTGAAACAGCAGGAGGGGCTCGCGTGCCCCCCCCCAAAACTTGAAAAAACTTGAGCAGAGACTCCCCCGCCAGTCTTGGGGGGGTGCACCGGCTCTCCGCCCACCGACCCCGCTCCCCCCCCCCGCCGGCAGCCCCCTCGGACGCTCAGGGGTGGCAGCTGCCCCGGGTGCCTTTCCAGGGGGGGCGGGGGGGGGTGAGCAGGAAGCGCTTCCCGAGGCGACCGCTCTAGGACTCCGCTCTCTGCCCTTCCCCCCCCCCG
>NW_015420868.1:0-1435 GCF_001527695.2 Protobothrops mucrosquamatus | reverse complement strand
AGGGAGTCAAGCTATTCTCCAAAGCGCCTGAAGGCAGGACAAGAAGCAACGGGTGGAAACTAATCAAGGAGAGAAGCAACCTAGAACTAAGGAGAAACTTCCTGACAGTTAGAACAATTAACCAGTGGAACAACCTGCCTCCAGAAGCGGTGAATGCTCCAACACTGGAAGTTTTTAAGAAGAGACTGGACAGCCATTTCTCCGAAATGCTATAGGGTTTCCTGCCTGAGCAGGGGGTTGGACTAGATGACCTCCAAAGTCCCTTCCAACTTTATTTTTTTATTATTATTATTATTATTATTATTATTATTATTATTATTATTATTATTATTATTATTATTATTATTATTATTATTATTATTATTATTATTATGTGGGAAAGTGGCTGTAGGAGTTGCATGAATCAGAAGATCTTGCTAGGCTGTAATGGTTTATTATTAGTCCGATATGTACTGGGTGGTTTTTTGTTTTGTTTTTTGGTTAAGTTTGGCTTCTGAAGTTCCCGCAGGGGTTTGGGTCAGGAGGTTAATGAGGTTATTATAAGTTCAAATGCTGATTTATTTACTTATACAATCTATTTATATAGCACTCATCTCAATTGCTCTTTTACAACCCAAGACATTTAAAGGATTGTCCTTAAATCTCTATGTGGCCATAGAAATCATTAGAAGAAATAACTAGGAAATAGACATTCAAATTTTAAATGTATTCTGTAGCATTCTGAGTCCTTGATAGAAACTGATCAAGAAGAGTTCTCCAGAATTTTCCCCAGAGGCAGAGAATTAAAGTTACCTTGTCAGATTCCCCTCTTTCTTTCCTGACATTAGTTGGTTCATAAGATTCTCTTCTTTTTTCTTTTTGTTTGGATGCGATGTAGTTAAACTATTGTTTCTGGAGGTTTCTTTGGTTTTCCATTTTAGAGACGCAAGTGGTCCTCGACTTAACAATGGTTCATTAAGTGGCTGTTCGAAGTTAAAACGGCGCTGAAAAAAGTGACTTACGACCATTTTTCCGTTACAATCTTCGCAGCATCCCCATGATCAAAATTCAGATGCTTGGCAATTGGTTCAAATTTATGATGGTCGCAGTGTCCTGGGATCATGTGAACCCCTTTTGTTACCTTCTGTCAAGCAAGTCAACAGGGAAGCCAGATTTGCTTAACAACCAGGTTAGTAATTTATCAATTATTATTATTATTATTATTATTATTATTATTATTATTATTATTATTATTATTAATAATAATAATAATAATAATAATAATAATAATAATAATAATGTTGGAAGGGACCTTGGAGGTCATCTAGTCCAACCCCCTGCTCAGGCAGGAAACCCTATACCATTTCGGACAAATGGCTGTCCAGTCTCTTCTTAAAAACTTCCAGTGTTGGAGGGGGGACATGATAGCAGTGTTCCAATATCTCAGGGGTTGCCA
>NW_015420867.1:0-1435 GCF_001527695.2 Protobothrops mucrosquamatus | reverse complement strand
ACCGAAAGATTTGGAAGTCAGCAATAAAATAAGTCTAATGAAATAAAACCAAATCAAATAAATCTGTCCAATAGCCAGAACATTGTTACACTCGATGGACAATACACTTCTTCCTTGAACTCCATACTGCTCTGTGAGCAGAATTATTACATTCTTAGATCTTTGCTAGGGATAAGCTCCTTGCTATAGTCATTAAAACCAAGGAGAAAGGGGAAATCTTAAAGCAGAAGAGTGACCCAATACTCTATGCTGCTCTTCTAATATTAACTGTATACCAGTCAGGAACTGACACTACATTATTTAGCTTGGAAAAACAGCCCCATATTATCACAATAGCTTCTTTTTTCTTCTTACATAGAGAAAAGTCTATTGAAGATTGGTTTCGGTTCCTAAAGCTCCTATAAAACTGCAACATTTCTTTTAAAGCTACGATGCAGAGAGAATCCACCTTTGGGTGAAATAGGTACCTATAAAGTAGCATTCAAGAGCCAGTTTGATCTAATGGTTAAGGCACCAGGCTTAGAAAGCAAGAGATTGGGGATTCAAGTCCTGCCTTGACCATGAAAGCAAGCTGGGTGGCCTAAAGTTAGTCACTCTCAGTCCAACTCACCTCGTAAGGTTGGTGGTTGTGGAGAAAATAGGAGGAGGAAGAGGTGTTGGATATGTTCATTGCCTTGAGTTATTTCCAGAAATAATAAAGGTAGGATATAAATAAGCAAACAGACAAATACTGTAAGTAAAAATAAAATTCCGTAGAGATGTATGGAAAGAATAAGGGCAATCTAATAAGGGTATAATTGTCCATAAAGGTCTTGCACTAACTGTGAAGGTGCTAACAAGTATATTCAGCCGAAAAACAATCTCTGCAGAGTCTTTACGCTAAAGGCAGGAAGATGAGAACAGGATGAGAATATATTCCTCCATTTTTAATATCTACACGAGTATGCTTGACTGGAAACCTGTGGCCTGAGGATTACAGAAAATAGCAAACATTATAGCTGTATTTCCACATCTATACACTGCTTTAAAGGTGTGAGAATTTCAACTCCCAGAATTCCGTAGCCAGCATGCATATTGTTGAAGTTGAAGTCTGCATATCTTAAAGCAAGGGTCTTCAAACTTGGCAACTTTAAGACTTTAAGAATTCTGGGAGTTGAAGTCCACAAGTTTTAAGGTTGCCATGTTTGAAGACCCTTGTCTTAAAGTGACCAAGGCTGAGAAACACTCCAGTATATAGTTAGATAGATAGATAGATAGATAGATAATTTAATTTGTATACCGCCCTTCTCCCATAGGACTCAGGGCGGTTCACAGCATATTAAAAACAAATAATATACACACAATACAAAAAATGCAAAATACAAAAATACAGAAATACAAAAAATAAACCCCGATAAAAGCCGAATTAAAACCAAATATTACCAGCTGTGTTTCC
>NW_015420866.1:0-1435 GCF_001527695.2 Protobothrops mucrosquamatus | reverse complement strand
GGTGGATGAAGTTGTGGAAAATACTGAAAAACTAGAAAGCAGAGTTGTTAAAGTTGAAAATAAGATTGATATAACAGAGGATGAAGTTACCATCTCACAATATAGAGATATGGAATTTGCATTGCGAATAAGAGGATTAAAGGAGGA
Organism: Protobothrops mucrosquamatus; assembly: GCF_001527695.2. Taxonomy (NCBI): domain Eukaryota; kingdom Metazoa; phylum Chordata; class Lepidosauria; order Squamata; family Viperidae; genus Protobothrops; species Protobothrops mucrosquamatus. Next base: position 1,288 of record NW_015420866.1, on the reverse strand, counting down.
TTCACGAGAAGATTTGAAAGAGGAGGTGGCAAAGGCTATAGCTCCTATTCTGTGATGTGAATCTGAGGAATTATCAAGAGAGATGGATAAAATATTTAGGGTTAATTCATGGATTGCGAGGCAGAAAAATTTACCTAGAGATGTGGTTATTTATTTTTCCAGGAGATCACTTCGAAATGCAATTATCCAGGCTTTTTACAAACAGAGATTTCAAATTACAGATCAAAATATTATAATTTTAAGAAAAATACCTCCACAAATTCTTAGAAAAAGAAAAGACTTTGCCTTTCTGTCTGAGGAGCTTAAAAATCGACAGGTCCAGTTCAGATGGGAGATACCTATTGGAATAGTGGTGAATTATGCAGGGACACGATATAGACATAATACAATTTTAAAGGCAAAAGATTTTTATACTAATGTCCTGAAAGCAGGCTCACTACCATCTCCACGACCTAAGAGAATAGAAGAAAGGCTGGAAGATAAACAATCAGTTGAAGGCACAATGTCACCGGTGGTAGGAGATTTAATGCAGGCGGGGCCTATTGAACAAAATTTGGAGCTAAAAGATGATTCAAAGGAACAGAGGATGACTCGTGCTGCATATAGACGTAAAGACAAGGAGCAGAAGCAGAAGGCTAATTCTGGATCAATAATACAAGGCCCAATTACTACAGAGCCTGTGGGAGGGACATGACCAAAGAGATTAACGGCTGATCTTCAAGTAGTGTTCCAGAGGCTCCAGGCCACCAAGGATGGCAAAGCTACTGACATGGAATGTTAATGGCCTGAATTCACCACAGAAAAGAAAGAAAGTATTTCACTACTTGAAACAACATAAAAATGACATTGTTTGCTGGCAGAAGACTCATATTGTGGCGAAAGATCAAAAGTATTTGATTAGTTCTCAGTTGGGATCACATTTTATTGCCTCTGCCCCAGATAAAAAGGGGGGAGTGGTTATTTATGTAAGAAGAGATTTATCAGCTAGATTAATCAAATCTGATATACAAGGAAGATATGTTATTATTGAACTAGTGCTACAAGGCAACAAAGTTCTTATTATTGGATTATATGCCCCTAATCAACAAAAAAAAAAGTTTTATAAGTTCTTACATCAAAAACTAACTGAATTGGATTATAAATCTGTTATTATGATGGGTGATTGGAATGGTGTTTTGGACTCAAGTAAAGACAAGAAGGGATCTTTCAAAAACTCTCCTAATTATTCCAAATTACCTAAAGCTTTTTTTGATTTGAAAGATGATTTGGAATTTAGAGATATTTGGCG
>NW_015420865.1:0-1435 GCF_001527695.2 Protobothrops mucrosquamatus | reverse complement strand
ATTTCATTACCCATCTGGGTAACACCATCAGGGCTGGAAGGGACTGAGTTAGCTGGGAGGAGGAGGAGGGGGACGACTGTGGGGTCCTTGGTGCTCTCTGACTTTGGTGGGGTTTTTTTGCAGACGTTTCATGACCCAACTAGGTAACAACATCAGTGCTACAAAAGAATGGGGTTTGCAGAGAGGAGGATGATGATGATGAGGAGGAGGAGGACGACGACGACAACTGTGGAGTCCTTGGTGCTCTCTGACTTTGGTGGTTTTCTTGCAGACGTTTCATGACCAGATTAGGTAACACCATCAGGGCTAGAAGGGAATGTGGGGTTTGCTCTCTACTTATATACAACTGGCTCGCCCTGTCAGTGCAATACCCCAATCAAGGAACTACCAATTCAGACAAACAATCAGCAAACAGCAGCCTAACACAGGAACCACCAAAACCACACCCAACAACCCTGACAGGGCAAGTCACATAAATGTAAACACAGAGCAAACCCCACATTTCCTATACAGGTCGTCCTCAACTTACAATCATTCATTTAGTGACCGTTCAAAGTTACAACGGCACTGAAAAAAGTGGACGTATGACCGTTTTTCCCACTTACGACCGTTGCAGCCTCCCCGCGGTCACGTGATCAAAATTCAGCCGCTCGGCAACTGGCTCATATTTATGACGGTCGCAGCGTCCCGGGGTCCCGGGATCCCCTTTTACGATCTTTTGACAAGGAAAATCCATGGGGGAATCCGGATTCACTTAACAACCGTGTTACTAACGTAACAGCTGCAGTGATTCAATTAACGACGGTAGCGAGAAAGGTTTTAAAATGGGGCCAATCTCACTTAAGAACTCCGGAATAGAAATTTAGGGCTCAATTATGGTCGTACGTCAAGGACTATCTGTACAATACACATTAGATCTCCCACCACCGCTATTAAAAATAGAATAGCAATCACGTGCGTTTACCTGTAAATTAGGGTGAATGACAGCCATAATCTCATTTTTGGGGTTCCTGGGATAGTCAACTTTCTCCAATAATTTATAAACCTCAATAGTACACGGAGGGAATTCCTGACCTACAGAGAAAACAGTGCATTATCTTCAACTGTTTATGCTAAACAACTAACTTTGTTTTAAAGATGCCATTGCTGATAATGTTTAAAGCAGGGGTCTGCAAACTTGGCCCTTTTGTGACTTGTGGACTTCAACTCCCAGAATTCCTCAGCCAGCTCTGAGGGCTGGCTGAGGAATTCTGGGAGTTGAAGTCCACAAGTCATAAAAGGGCCAAGTTGGAAGACCCCTGTCTTAAAGTATCCTGGCTGAGGAATTCTGGGAGTTGAAGTCCACAAGTCATAAAAGGGCCAAGTTGGAAGACCCCTGTCTTAAAGTATCCTGGCTGAGGAATTCTGGGAGTTGAAGTCCACAAGTCATAAAAGG
>NW_015420864.1:0-1435 GCF_001527695.2 Protobothrops mucrosquamatus | reverse complement strand
AGCACCAGTTTATGCCAGAGGCATTATGTGATGGTAAATGTCAATAAACACTCACCTTATGTAGTAGATAAAAGAGCAGGGTACAGTGAAATAATTCTGATCAACAATTTAGAGAGTGAAAAGAGCTCAATATGCATGACACAATTCAGAGATAGAGCAGAAAAAAGAAGACAAGCAATGTCTCTCTCTCTCTCTCTCTCTCTTTCTCTCTCACGCATACACACAATTTTGTACGTTGTGAATGTAAGATTGAATGCAGATTAAAGCCTTATTTAGGAATTTTTATCCATGCAAATAACTCTGCCTCTTCCCAACTATTATGTTTCTGACTGGTTCTGCTACTCTGCTGGCCATAATTCCCAGGGGTATTGACCTATTTGCACCTTTTGCCATATTAATTCAATTAATCTTCCATAACTGATCTCTCATGACAATTATCATGATTCATACTCAGGTAGCATAAAGCAGAGGTCCCCAACCTTTTGAGCACCAGGGACTGATTCCGTGGAGAGAGGTTTTTCTGCGGACCGGAGGGGGCATGGTTTCATGTACTGCCTGTATCCTGCAGATGGGGCTTTGCTGGTTTGCGTGGACCAGTTTCTGGCATGCCACGGCCCGGTGCTGGTCCATGGACTGGGGTTGGGGATCCCTGACATAAAGTAAATAGCAGATTTCCACTGATGAGTCCCCTGACTGTGACAGCTGAAAAACAGCCAAGAATAAACTCAGAAGACAATACTTGAATGCTACAGTATGGGTCTTCTTCAAGTTGTCCCCAGCTATAAGAGGGATATAATTAATGACACTAAAACTGGTCTTATCATCAGACTTCAAGAAGCCACTGCCTCTTATAAGACTTCAAAATATCCCTTCTATATCACCTTTGTCTTCCTTCAGATCACTTAAATGTCTTAGTTTGTCTTTGAATGCAGCCATACAGTGAAAATTAAATAAAAAATGTCTTCTGTGTTTTTAAGCAATGCTACTTTGCTTAACAAATGAGCAAATACAGCCAACATTAGGTTTCATTTCCCACGAATGTAATGAAATGCAAACATATGGATTAAAATCCCAAGTGACTATTTTTCTGTGTCACTGGATTTTCTCCAATTGTTCTGGAATTCAACAAGTCCAGAGTGTGGCAAATAGCATATTATTAACCTCTCCACCAGTAAAACATACCATCAAACTCCCCACCTTTTAAAAGGCGGTTGATCTGGCTTGTTTATTTTTCCGCTCAATATGTCATACATGGTTGAACTTTTAAAAGCTATTAAGAATAAGGATAAAGAAATAAGGAAGGTAGCCAGTAAAAATCAAGAGAGGCCTACTCATTTTCCCAAAGAGATATTGCTGACCTGACCTATTCAACTCCATAAGTTTCCTTTACATTCCCAATCTGATTTCACTATTGCATATGAATGAGCCAACCTGT
>NW_015420863.1:0-1435 GCF_001527695.2 Protobothrops mucrosquamatus | reverse complement strand
ACTGTCATACATCAAAAACATTTCAGAAACAACCAACAGATTATTATAGCTACATGTAATCACATAGCACACAAACCAAAGAAACTTTCCAAAATATCTAAGAAAACCAAAATGCCCAGTGGCCCAAGGGGAAAAAAATAGGAGTCATATATAATATATATTGTAAGTACTGTAATAGTCACTATGCAAGGTAGACAGACAGAAGATTAGTAAAACATATACATGAGTACCAACTAGCAGTCAGAAGACACAATGAAAACTCCTTAATTTCACAACACATAGACAGACACAAACATATTTTTATCCAGGGCTTTTTTTCTCATAGAATGCCCAGAACGGAGTTCCAGCACCTTTTTTGGATGGAACCTTGTAGGGTAGGCAAGGCGGGTTGTATGACGTGTGTGAGTTCCTGCACCTTTTTTTTTTTTTAGAAAAAAAACACTGGTTTTATCTGGAAAATTGTGAGCTTGGGAGCTTGGCATTCAGACAAGCCAGCCCTCAATAGGCACACAGAGATAAACCACATTTACACACCATTCAAAAGATACAATAAAAAAGTTAGGAAGGAAACAAAAAGACCAGAACATATTTTCTCCAGCAACCAACATCCAGTTAAGCAGGGATCGACACCAGACAAACAATAAAGCAGAAAGCAATATTTTAATCAAGGAATATCAAGAAGAAATCCATACCCTCATTAGCAAGGCAAGCTACTGTATATAAACAGGGAGCAAACCACATACTTATTGTCAGTAATAATGTTATCTAGTAGGGTAATGAAAAATCTGCAAGCAAACAACTAAGCTCAGAGAGCACCAAGGACTCCAGAGTTAAACCCTGAGCTACATATATTCTTTTCTTGATTGATAAAAGATAAGCCTTGTAGAGGATGGGAGTTATATCAATGGATCCTAATAGGGTGAAACTTTTGACTGGATGTAAATGGCTCAGTAATTGACTCTTAAATCAAATGTAGTTCACTTCCATTTCAAAGTCTACAAATGGTTCACATTATAATAGTCCCTGAGACTTTAAAAATTGGATTGGGGTAATCAGTTAAAACAAAGTTTCCATTTCTTTCTCTTAGAAGTTAATTTGACTTATTTATTTATTTATTTATTTTTTATTTTTCCAACTTCTATGCCGCCCTTCTCCCCACGGGACTCAGGGCGGCTCACAGCATGTTAAAAAGCAACACAAAAAACATTTCTCCTATAAAACCAATTTAAAACCAAATATATTTATGGCTGTGTCATTATTAAAATCTTTAAAAATTATTCCCTATTTAAAATTCACCCTAGGTCAGTCCCGCTTGTTGAAAAAGCCATGTCTTGAGGGCGCGGCGGAAGGTTAGGAGATCCGGAATCGTCCGGATCTCGGGGGGTAGTTCGTTCCAGAGGGTGGGGGCACCCACAGAGAAGGCCCTCCCCCTGGG
>NW_015420862.1:0-1435 GCF_001527695.2 Protobothrops mucrosquamatus | reverse complement strand
CGACTCAGCCTGGGGAGGGGCGCACGGACCCTCGCTTCTCTCAGCCTCGCCCCCCCCCCGATCCTCAGCCGCCTGCCCGACTCAGCCTGGGAAGGGGCGCAGGGCCCCCCTACTCTCAGCCTCGCCCCGATCCTCAGCCGCCCCCCGACTCACCGTGGGGAGGGGCGCACGGCCCCCTTCTTTCAGCGCCGCGCCGCTGAATCAGCCTGGAGAGGGGCGCACGACTGCCCCCCTTCTCTTTGCCTCGCCGCGATCCTCAGTCGCCCCCCGACTCAGCCTGGGGAGGGGCGCAGGGCCCCCCTACTCTCAGCCTCGCCCCGATCCTCAGCCGGTCCCCCGACTCACCGTGGGGAGGGGCGCACTGAGCCCCCTTCTCTCAGCGCTGCGCCCCTGAATCAGCCTGGAGAGGGGCGCACGGCCCCCCTGCTTCTCTCAGCCTCGCCCCCCCCGATCCTCAGCCGCCCCCCGACTCAGCCTGGGGAGGGGCGCAGGGCCCCCCTTCTCTCAGCCTCGCCCCGATCCTCAGCGCCGCCCCGACTCACCGTGGGGAGGGGCGCACGGAGCCCCCTTCTCTGAGCGGCGCGCCCCTGAATCAGCCTGGAGAGGGGCGCACGACTGCCCCCCTTCTCTTTGCCTCGCCCCCCCGATCCTCAGCCGCCGCCCCCCGACTCAGCCTGGGGGTCTCCCCTGCCCGCCGCCCCTCTTTCGCGACCCCCGGCCTCCCCCGGCAGCGCAAGGCGATCCCGGAGCGGAGAGGACGGGGGCGCAACCGGGTCCCCCCCCCACCCTCCCCGGCGCGGAGGCGGCGGCGCTCTGCGCAACGGCCCAGCTGCGTCCAGCTGTTGTCAGCAGGCGGCGGTTCGTCCGGGGAAGCCGCCGGTCTCAGGCGAGGTGGGGAGGGGTCCGCGGAGGGCTTCCCGTCCTCCCCCCCCCCGGTCGCCCTCCCCCGCCCCGCGGCAGCCCCGCCCGGCTCCCGGGTCCTAAGCAGCCGCCGCGCGGAGGCTCGGAGGAGGCGGAGCGGAAGGCAGAGCTTCAGTCTGTCAATCCATCAATCAATCCATCAATCAATCCATCTAATCTATCCTTCCATCCATCATCTGTCTGTCTGTCTGTCTGTCTGTCTGTCTGTCTATCTATCTATCTATCTATCTATCTATCTATCTATCTATCTATCTATCTATCTATCTATCTATCTATCCATCCATCCATCCATCCATCCTTCCTTCCTTCCTTCCTTCCATCCATCCATCCATCCATCCATCCACCAGAATAGAGCTGGAAGAGACCCTTACAGAACGACAGAGTCGGAAGGGACCTTGGAGGTCATCTAGTCCAACCCCCTGCTCAAGCAGGAGACTCTTACAGAATGATAGAGTCAAAAGGGACCTTGGAGGTCATCTAGTCCGACCCCCAGCTCAACCAGGAGACCTTTACA
>NW_015420861.1:0-1435 GCF_001527695.2 Protobothrops mucrosquamatus | reverse complement strand
TCTAGCATTTATACCACAGCAATTAAATCTGAATGGACTGAATGAAGCTTCTTGGAGGAGAAGCAAAATGTTTTCAAAGAAAACACCAAAAAAAAAAAAGTCCAGATGCCTTTTGGAGAAAGCGCTTTGGGGACAATCATGACCTGGATGATTGAGTTTCTCCATAGACCCAGCAATGAAAGTACCATTAGAATGTGTGCACTTTTTCTCCTACTACAATAACCTGCATTTACACAAAAACCTAAGAAAGGATTGGGAAGAAAAGCAGATTACAACGGAGAAAGGTCAAAGCTTTTCTTAATTGCATTTATATATTCTGTGTATTATTTATATGCCATGATTCTGATACAGTACTAGGCATTCATGTTTTATTTAAAAAATGCTTATAATGCAAAGGATGTAGGAAAATGGGCAGGAAACAGAAAGGGTTATTATTCAGATACCAGCAATTCCATACTTGCTCAGTGACCAAGCATGGAGCAGTTAAGAGAGAGGACTAACCCAATGGGGCTGATCCCAGCAGAGCCATTAGAATGGGTCTCATTCCATATTGACTGAAGCGGTTGGGAAGAAAGGGACACACCATCTCCCTCTAATGCATCAGGTGGAGAGAGTTCTTAGTCACCGAGTTCCTTCTGTCAGAAACACCCTCAACGTTCTGTAGCATTCAAGTTTGCAAAGAGGATCCAAGTGTCTTGAACCCATTCTTATGTTTAATCTGCAGGACAAGGATGATGCAGAAAATTCAAGATCTGGGACTTTAACCAACTTAGTTCTGGATAGGGTTGCACTACCCCAGACAGATCTGTTTTGCAACCTGGGGTTCTCCTGGACTCGCAACTCCTGCTTGAAGAGCAGGTGGCATTTGTAGCTAGAAGAGCCTTTGCATGACTTTGGGTGGTGTGCCGGTTGTGACCTTTCCTGGATCAGGAAGTCCCTGCGCTCAGGTCATTCTAGCCCTAGTTATCTCACGCCTGGACTATTGTAACATGCTCTACATGGGGTTACCCGTGAAGAGCATTTGGAAGCTTAAACTGATGCAGAGTAGTTGATGAATTAAGAGGCAACCTCAACTCCCCTCCCCATGTATCCTATTCCTTCCCTCCCCATCTTTTAACAAATGATTGTGATTTCCATGTTATTGTTTTAAGAATAGTTATTTTTTAGGATTTTAATGTTTTAATGCTGTAAGCCACTCAGAGTCATTTCCATACAAGATGGGCGTCAAATAAATAAATAGATAGATAGATAGATAGATAGATAGATAGATAGATAGATAGATAGACAGACAGACAGACAGACAGACAGACAGACAGACAGACAGACAGACAGACAGACAGACAGACAGACAGACAGACAGACAGACAGACAGACAGACAGACAGACAGACAGACAGACAGACAGACAGACAGACAGACAGACAGACAGACAGACA
>NW_015420860.1:0-1435 GCF_001527695.2 Protobothrops mucrosquamatus | reverse complement strand
AAATTAGTAGATCAGAGAAATGCTGTGGATATAATTTACTTGGACTTCAGTAAGGCATTTGATAAAGTAGATCACAACCTACTATTTGATAAGATAGAAAAATGTGGGTTAGACAGCATCACCACCAGATGGATTTGTAGCTGGTTGACCGGCCGTACTCAGCGTGTGGTCCTCAATGGAACCGCATCTACAGTACATGTAGGAAAGTGTGTAGTGGGGTGTCCCAGGGCTCTGTTCTGGGCCCAGTGCTCTTCAACATCTTCATCAATGATTTGGATGAGGGGATAGATGGGGAACTCATCAAATTTGCAGACGACACCAAGCTGGCAGGAATAGCCAACACTCCAGAAGACAGGCTTAAGATACAGGAGGATCTGGACAGACTTGAACACTGGGCACTATCTAACAAAATGAAATTCGGTGAAAAAAGTAAGGTTCTACATTTAGGCAAGAAAAACCAAATGTACAGGTATAGTATAGGGGGTACCTTGCTCAATAGTAGTAACTGTGAGAGGGATCTCGGAGTCCTAGTGGACAATCATTTAAATATGAACCAGCAGTGTGCTGCAGCTGCCAAAAAAGCCAACACAGTGCTAGGCTGCATTAACAGAGGGATAGAATCAAGATCACGTGAAGTATTAATACCACTTTACAATGCCTTGGTAATTGCAGTTTTGGTCACCACGATATAAAAAAGATGTTGAGACTCTAGAAAGGGTACAGAGAAGAGCAACAAAGATGATTAGGGGACTGGAAGCTAAAACATGGTTGCTGGAATTGGGTATGTCTTGTTTAATGAAGAGAAGGACGAGGGGGGACATGATAGCAATGTTCCAATATCTCGGGCTGCCAGAAAGAAGAGGGAATTAGGCTATTTTCCAAAGCACCTGAAGGCAGGACAAGAAGCAATGGATGGAAACTAATCAAGGAGAGAAGCAATCTAGAACTAAGGAGAAACTTCCTGACAGTTAGAACAATTAACCAGTGGAACAACCTGCCTCCAAGAGCGGTGAATGCCTCAACACTGGAAGTTTTTAAGAAGAGACTGGACAGCCATTTGTCCGAAATAGTATAGGGTTTCCTACCTGAGCAAGGGGTTGGACTAGATGACCTCCAAGGTCCCTTCCAACGTTGTTGTAGTTGGTTTTGTTGTTGTTGTTGTTTTTATTATTATTATTATTATTATTATTATTACTGTGCTTAATATAACATATTTATTGTTTGTCTCTTTCCGTTTGCCTGCCTGCCTGCCTGCCTGCCTGCCTGCCTGCCTGCCTGCCTGCCTGCCTGCCTGCCTGCCTGCCTGCCTATCTATCTATCTATCTATCTATCTATCTATCTATCTATCTATCTATCTATCTATCTATCTATCTATCTATCTATCTATCTATCTATCTATCTATCTATCTATCTCTTTCATCCAGGAATAATTAAT
>NW_015420859.1:10218-11653 GCF_001527695.2 Protobothrops mucrosquamatus | reverse complement strand
AGAAGAAGAAGAAGAAGAAGAAGAAGAAGAAGAAGAAGAAGAAGAAGAAGAAGAAGAAGAAGAAGAAGGGCCTTCCCTTTTTACTTTTACATATTTAATATATGCCACAGGAGTCACTTCTATAACAAAAAACCTATCCATTTGGTTTCCTGTCTCAAGCCCAAAGTCCAGAAGCAGTTTCCAAGGAGAAACAAACCCAGATATATTCTTCCCTTTAAATTAATTTAATTTAAGCCGTCAATTTGGCCATCTCTCTCTCTCTCCCTCCCTCTCTCCCTCCCTCCCTCTCTCTCTCTGTGTGTCTCTCACACACAAACACACACAGTCACACCTTCAGTGTGCTGTGCAATAGCCAAACTGCTTTCCTTTTGTACAGCAGCTATTTGCTGAGCCGTTTGTGGCTTTTCCTGAGTGGAGACATTTCTCGGATCTTCTCCTGCGGCATCTGCCCAGGGCTGCTCCAGATGTGGGCCTCTCCCGCTGCTAAACCTGCAGCAGCAAGGCAGAAACCTCCCCAGAGGTGGGTCTGGGGGTCCCCAGAACTGGCCGGCGAGAGGCACAACTGCCTTGGCGCAACTTGCAAAATATATAGCAAGGACCCGGAGTTATTTCCTTGCCTCTGCCCCAAAGGTTGCGTGATTCAGTTGCGGTGCTGCATCACTCGGGGACTTTTGCCCTCTCCCATCCCTTTCCCACTTTTGAGGTCAGGTCATTCCTGTCTCCAGCCCAAGACTGCCCAGTGGGCAGCCTTAAGAAGGAAGGATCGGACTTCAAACCTTATTATGAAGTGATGGAGTTAGCAGAGAGGGCAAACATGACGGTTTTGATTTGAGATAAGAAGATATCTAGCTTTGTTTCTGCTGGGAAACCACTTCTGGACTGTGTAGGCTTTTGCTGATTAATCGAGTTTGTGGTTACCGGAACGGCAAGTCCTTGCAAAGCTGGTGAAGTAAAAAAGCTGAAGTGGTCATTTTATTTGGTATTTTACCCCGCTGAAAAAAGTTTGAGAGTTGAAGCTTTCCCATGGTTTCTGCTTGTACCTACACCCTTCTCTCCCTCTTCTTTATCACCTTTATCTTCACTTCTATTTTATGTTATAATTTTAATACAATTTTTTTTTAAAGAAGGAAGGAAAGAAGGAAGGAAGGAAGGAAGGAAGGAAGTAGGGAAGGAAGGAAAGAAAGGATGGATGGATAGATGGAAGGAAGGAAGGAAGGAAGGAAGGAAGGCAGGAAGGAAGGAAGGAAGGAAGTAGGGAAGGAAGGAAGGAAGGAAGGCAGGAAGGAAGGAAGGAAGGAAGTAGGGAAGGAAGGAAGGAAAGAAAGGATGGAAGGAAGGAAGGAAGGAAGGATGGAAGGAAGGATAGATGGAAGGAAAGAAGGAAAGAAGGAATGGAAGGAAGGAGGGAGAGAGGGGGAGGAAGGAAGGAAGGAGA
>NW_015420859.1:0-1041 GCF_001527695.2 Protobothrops mucrosquamatus | reverse complement strand
AGAGCAATAGAACGAATGCAGCGGGAAAGTGAGAAAAACATGAGCATTAATTTCAAATTAAAACCATATTCAGAGAAGCATTTGCATTTCGAACGGCGCTGCCTTAATTAATTTATTTCGAAACCCCCGTGGGACGGCTCTGTTGCGACCCATGGCTGGAATGCCGGCAGGGCTAGGGCACACACACACACACACACACCGTGCCAAGCCTGTGTGTGCAGAAGTGAACCCCAAGTGGACACAGGGGTCCCCCGGGGCTGCCACGAGCAACACAGCAGAAAAGGAAAAGAAGTAAATGGATGAAGAAGGGGAGGAGAGAGGAGGGGAGGAAAGGAAAGGAAAGGAAAGGAAAGAGGGAAGGGGGAAGGGAAGAGGAAAGGGAAGAGGGAAGGAAGAAAGGAAAGGAAAAGAAGAAGAAAGGAAAGGAAAGGAAAAGAAAAGAAAAGGAAGGGAAGAGGGAAGCGAAGAGGAAAGGAAAGGAAATGAAAAGAAAGGGAAGGGGGAAGGGAAGAGGAAAGGAAAGAGGGAAGAGAAGAAAAGGAAGGGACGGGACGGGAAGGGAAGAGGAAGGGAAGGGGAAGGGGGAACGGAAGAGGAAAGGAAAGAGGGAAGGGAAGAAGAAAGGAAAGGAAAAGAAAAGAAAAGAAAAGGAAGGGAAGGAAAGAGGGAAGGGAAGAGGGAAGGGAAGAAGAAAGGAAAAGAAAAGAAAAGAAAAGAAAAGGAAGGGAAGGAAAAAGGGAAGGGAAGAGGAAAGGAAAGGAAAGGAAAAGAAAGGGAAGGGGGAAGGGAAGAGGGAAGGAAAGGAAAAAGGGAAGAGAAGAAGAAGGGGAAAAAGTTCCCCAACACTGTCTGGTGGGTGAGATATGGCCTCACAAGGAGACCCTCCCTGCAAATATAATTGTGTTTGTGTGTTTCTTTGTGCGTGTGTGTGTGTGTCCTTGTCCTTCCCCGAGACCCCCGTGCCAGTTCCGCTGCCCCTTCCCCTTTCTTCCCAGGGAGGGGCAGGACGGGGGAGGAGGCGAAAGGCTGCCAGGGGGGGGG
>NW_015420858.1:0-1435 GCF_001527695.2 Protobothrops mucrosquamatus | reverse complement strand
AAGTATCAGTCATGAGGAAAACAAGATGCCCCGTATTTAAGAGAATTGAGTCAGTTTGGCGTAGTGCCTAAGGTGCTGGTCTAGAAACCAGGTGACTGTGAGTTCTAGTCCTGCCTTAGGCAAGAAAGCTGTCTGGGTGACTTTGAGCCAATCACCAGGAGAATATGAGTTCTAGTTCTACCTTAGACATGAAAGATGTTTGGGTGACTTTTGGCTAGTCACTCTCTCTCAGCCCAACTCACCTCACAAGGGTGTTGTGAGGAAAATAGGAAGAAGAAGGAGTATTAGGTAAGTTCGCTGCCTTGAGTTACCTATAAAGTAATGAACATGGGTTAAAAATCAATCAATCAATCAATCAATCAAAGACAGACAGACAGACAAACAGGCAGGCAGGCAGGCAGAATGGGCCAGAAGAGAATAATTGCATGAGAAAAAAAATGCCTTTTAAGAAGTACCCTGTTTCCTAAATTGGGACTTTTGATCTAAAAACTAATGGGTAAAAGTGTGTGTGTGTGTGTGTGTGTGTGTGTGTGTGTGTGTGTGTGTCTTTTGGAACAGTTTGACACACAGACACACATACAAACACACACAGACACAGTAATCTACATCTACATCTACATATCTATATATCTATATCATCTGTCTGTGTGTGTTTGTGTGTCTGTGTGTCTGTGCCAAACTGTTCCGAAAGAGACCTCTTTTGAGCATTCTACCAAAGTAAAGCTGAAAAGACCTATAGCCAAGCCTCGTTGTTGCTTTGGACAGGTTCTTTGTTTGGAATAAAAAGAAGGTCAAATGATCTTTAATAACTGCAGGAGGCCGGAAGCTCTGCTCCTATGACTGATATGAAAATGCCACCTCCAGTAAAGAAGCGCCCTTATGAAGTTTGCTGGGCAAATAGTCCACATTGATTTTTGGCTATAATCCCAGAGAAAAGCCACTCAAGAAAGAAGCTGGGCTTTAGAAGGAAATCACTCTGTTTAAATCCCATTTTGTCCATCCCTGTAGAGATACTGTCCCTCAAACAAATAAGCCTTTTATTTTGCACCTCCTTGCTACGTTGAGGGTGCTGCCAAAATTTAGAAAGACTCCAATGCAATAGGGAATATTTTACAGTATAGTTTAAGTAACTTCCACACCCAAGTTATTGATAAAAAGTTGCCCATTTGCAAATGAATTATCTGGAGTAATTCCTGCAAAGGGACTGAAAAGAGATTTTTTTTTTCTCAAAAGTATCCATCCTAATGATGAATAGAAAGTATGGAAAGGGGAAATTTTCACTACATTTCCTGGCAGGACAGAGGTGTGTGTGTCTGTCTGTCTGTCTGTCTGTGTGTGTGTGTGTGTGTGTGTGTGTGTGTGTGTGTGTGTGTGTGAGAGAGAGAGAGAGAGAGAGAGAGAGAGAGAGAGAGAGAGAGAGAGAGAGAGAGAGAGA
>NW_015420857.1:0-1435 GCF_001527695.2 Protobothrops mucrosquamatus | reverse complement strand
GGGGAAGAGAACCTGTGGCTCAGTGACTAAATCACTGACTAGTATGTATAACTGCCCAGGTTCGAATCCCATAAAGGGTATGGCTAACTGATGAAGGCAAAAAAGCCAGAAATGGTCCATCTTAGTCTCCCAATTTAATTCTTTACTCTTTGTCAGAAAAAGAAATTTGGATATATATATATATATATATATATATATAGAGAGAGAGAGAGAGAGAGAGAGAGAGAGAGAAAGAAAGGGAAAGAGGGAGGGAGGGAAAATCAAAACATTCCTTTACTCAACTCCTGGAAAAAATCAATTTAGCCTCCCTACCTCCAGCAGAACCAGGAGGAAGATGGGAGAAGATTGACCTCGTCTTGATCTGCTCCTGGTGAAACGGAGACTCAGGAGGAGAAAATACAAAAGGAACAGGAAGGAAACGGAGATGGTGTAATTCAATGAAAATGCCTATTAAGAAATTATTGGGAAACTTCCTGCACTGGGCATGGGTGGGGGGGGGGGGGTTGGACAAGAGGTACTTAGTTTTAGATTTAAAAAGTGTTTTTGGAGACGGGCTGAAATGCTTCAGTCCGAAGTCTGAAAAGCCAGATGGAGATAAATGGGAGGAGGAGGAGGAGATTTTCCTTGATTGTCGTCCACATGGATAGTTAACAGAATAACGGAAGGGACCTTGGAGGTCTTCTACTCCAACCCTCTGCTTGAACAGGTTGTCCAGTCTCTTCTTAAAAACCTCCAGCGATGGAGCACCCACAACTTCTGGTGGCAAGCAGTCCCACTGATGAATTGTCCTCACTGTCAGGACATTTCTCCTTTAGTTCCAGGTTGCTTCTCTCCTTGATCCGGTTTCCATCCGTTGCTTCTTGTCCTGCCTTCAGGGGCTTGGGAGAATAGGCGGACCCCTCCTCCTTCTTTGGGGCAGCCCCTCAAATATGGGAACCCTGCTATCACGTCCCCCCCTATTCCTTCTTTTTCACTAGACTAGACGTAGCCAATTCCTGCCAACCGTTCTTCCGGGCGACCTTGATCCCCGGGCCTCTTCCAATTTTGGATTAGATCAGAAAGCCAGCTTTGTTTCCTCCAAATTCTGCAGTCCGGAGTTTGCAGAAAGTGAAGTTGAAGCTGGCCCAGACATTGCCCCCCCCCCCCACTCCGCCTCCATTTTTTCCCTTTTCACCCACCCTTTGGAGTTAATTCAGTTTGGGCCTCTTTTGAGGTCTCTCTCTCTCTCTCTCTCTTTCTCTCTCTCTCTCTCTCTGCATCTCAGGAGCGCAGCCTG
This sequence comes from Protobothrops mucrosquamatus, assembly GCF_001527695.2. Classification (NCBI taxonomy): domain Eukaryota; kingdom Metazoa; phylum Chordata; class Lepidosauria; order Squamata; family Viperidae; genus Protobothrops; species Protobothrops mucrosquamatus. The sequence goes on along the minus strand of NW_015420857.1, from coordinate 159 downwards.
TGTTCGCTCTTCCCCTCGGGAAGATATGCCAGGCGTGCCGGCTGGCCCATACATCTCTGTCAAAATCTCTATGAATAAATTAACCTTTTTAAAGATTAGTGCACCTCATACCACAGGCTTTGGTGGCACCTCTCCTCCCGGCCGCCAAAAGAGGCAGAA
>NW_015420856.1:0-1435 GCF_001527695.2 Protobothrops mucrosquamatus | reverse complement strand
ACATGCTCACCTTACGAAATCTGCAAGGTATTTGGGAGGGCCTTTGACCCTGAGCGACCTTCTCGGTCCTGGGGAACTTATAGTGCTTTCCCTGTGGCTTCCCACACTAGGTGAATTGCCCTGTGGTTGTCTTGTGACTTCTGTTTGACTTCCCTGCCCATCTCTTAGGCTTGAGAAGTCAGAACTCTGTTGATCACTATACCTGGTTGACCTACCACCTATGGAGTTTTTCAACCCCTCTGAACTCATCTCCGTGTTTCCTGATGGAGTGTGGCTTTCCTGGCTCCTTCCTGTAGTGTTAGGGTCTAGGGATGCCTCCCTGTTAGCCCTTATACGTGGGGACATCCTTCTATGAGCCATTTCAGCAAAGGACGTGTTTTCCCTCTGTTTTGCCTGCTCTCTTGCATGTTGTGAGTTGTGAGTATGCTCCCAGTTATTCTCCGTGTCTGGAGTATTGTTTGTGAGGTGTGGATAGTTAGTATACCTCCGGTGGGACTCCCAGGCTGGAGTGAGTCCGTAAGGAGTCCTGAGTCCGTAAGGAGAAGGGCGGGATATAAATGCAATTAATAAATAAATAAATAAATAAATAAATAAATAAATAAAAGTGTGTGGGGGGGTGTCTGTGTGCGCCCTTCCCCATGAATTGCTACCTGAATCTCCTGTGGAACTTGGGTGTTGAGAGCCCGTGTCATTCCCCACAACCATTGTTGGCAGCAGATTCTGATTCTCAGAATGCATTCCCCATTTCTCCTCCCCCCCTAGAGGAGACTGAGGAGGAACCCCAGGTGAGTCACACGTAATTGATCAATGTGGCGGCAAAAAGCACGGCCGTCTTCCAGGGACACCTCGTAGGACAGAGGCCCCGAGACCTTGCAGACCATAGCCGGAACCCAGAGGTGTCCAGGCCCGTAGTTCCTGGCCTAGCCAGGATCACCTTCACACAGGACCCGTGGTGGGTGTGGCTGACACACCTGTGAAGCTACACGCTCCGGATGCAGCCTGTCCAATTTAGTCACGAGCCGACGACCCCAATGGAGTTCGGCCGGGCACTTACCCGTGGCAGTGCACAGAGTAGTACGATGGGCTAGAAGAAAGTCAGCCAACCTGTGATGCCAATTGCCGTAAGTCAGCTTCTTGAGGGCATCCTTGGCGACGCGGACCATCCGTTCAGCCAGACCGTTGGTGGAAGGATGGAAGGGAGCCGAAGCAGTGTTGCGGATCATGTTGGCCTGTAGGAATCCCTGAAACTCAGTAGAAGTAAATTGAGGACCGTTATCTGACACCAGAACATCTGGCAACCCGTGTGCAGCAAAAATGTTTCTCAACACTTGAATGGTTTTGGCAGCTGTGGTAGAAGACACAGGCACGACCTCCAGCCATTTGGAATGGCTATCAACAACAACCAGGAAGAATTGTCCCTGAAAGGGCCCAGCGT
>NW_015420855.1:0-1435 GCF_001527695.2 Protobothrops mucrosquamatus | reverse complement strand
GGGCGCCCACTTTCTGTTACCCGTTTTTTGCCTTGTTAAATTACAGCCTGTATAATACCTCACAATCACTTGTTGTTCCTCGAGATTCCATTTTACTGAAGTTTCTTAAACTGATTATTCCTCAGCTGGTTTTTGTTACTGTCAAAAATTGGGGTTCACTGAAATCCTAGCTCCTACTTGTGGCAGAATATGTGAAAACATTTTGGACATCAGATTTCCAAGCCTGTCTAAAGACCTCCAACAAAAGGAAAGGCCTTCCAACGTTCTTGCTGTCCGTGAAGTCCTTTCTGGTGTCCTACTGGAAAGTCAGCTTCTCCCAGCCAATGTTTGTGCCTCGTTTTTTTCCCCCTCTCCTGATGCAAGACTTCACTTTTCTCCCTCTTAAATTTCATTCTGCTTGCTGCGGACCCCTGCTGAAGCATGTCAAGAAATTTTTGAATTTTCTTATTCTTCTCTAAAAATTTAGCCATTCCTCTTAGTTTTGTGACATCTTTTAGTTTCATATCCTTTCATCCAGGTTTTTAATAAAATGTTGAATGGCCCTGGGTGCAGGAAGGAATCCTGTGGTGCTTTACTAGATACTTCCTTCCAAGGGGATGTGGTGTCATTTATGAGCGTTCTGCAAATGCAATCATTCAGCCATTTTGTGAATCCATCTAACAGCGGTGTCTTCCAGCATATAAACAATGCAGAACAAGAGTTGGAAGAGATCTGGAAGGTCTTCTAGTCCAACCCATGCACAAGCAAGAGAGCCTATATCAAGGGTCCCCAACCCCAGGTCCGTGGACCAGCAGCGGGCCACAGCATGCCAGAAACCGAGCCACACAAATAAGCAAAGTCCCATCTGCAGGATGCAGGTAGCACATGCCACCATGCCACCTCTGGTCTGCAGAAAAACCTATCTCCATGGAACGTAAGGATTGGGGGCCACCACCCTATATCTTTTCAAACACATGGCTGTCCAGTATCTTCTTAAAAGCCTCCCGTGATGAAGCACCCACAATTTCCAAAGGCAAACCGTTCCACTGGTTAATTGTTCTCACCGTCAGGAAATTCCTCCTCAGTGTTCCAGGTTGCTTCTCTCCTTGATTAGTTTCCATCCATTGCTTCTTGTCCTGCCTTTGGGTGCTTTGGAGAATAGCTTGACTCCCTCTTCTTTGTCCTCTTCTTTATTGGAAGACTGCTATCATGTCACCCCTAGTCCTTCTTTTCATTAGACTAGACATATCCAGTTCCTGTTGGGAGGGACTCGTCGCTCCCATGTAACACCGCTGCTGCGCGAGCTGCACTGGTTACCAGTGGTCTTCCGGGTGCGCTTTAAGGTGTTAGTTACCACCTTTAAAGCGATCCATGGCATCGGGCCTGGCTACCTCCGAGACCGCCTTCTGCCACAGATTCCCTCCCATAGACCGGTACGCTCCCACAGAGCGGGCCT
>NW_015420854.1:0-1435 GCF_001527695.2 Protobothrops mucrosquamatus | reverse complement strand
AACTAACACCTTAAAACGCACTCGGAAGATCACTGGTAACCAGTGCAGCTCGCGCAGGAGCGGTGTTACATGGGAGCGACGAGTCCCTCCCAACACCGCCCGCGCGGCCGCATTCTGGACCAGTTGAAGTCTCCGGGTGCTCCTCAAAGGGAGCCCCATGTAGAGGGCATTGCATTAGTCCAGGCGGGAGGTGACGAGATAGAAATCAAGGGTCTTCAAAGTTGGCCCTTTCATGACTTGTGGACTTTAACTCCCAGAATTCCTCAGCCAGGCACGCTGGCTGAGGAATTCTGGGAGCAGAAGTCCACAAGTCATGAAAGGGCCAACTTTGAAGACCCATGGGATAGAATAGATCAGTGGTGGCGAACCCACGGCACGGGTGCCAGAGGCGGCACTCAGAGCCCTCTCTGTGGGCACACGTGCTGTTGCCCCAGCCTTGCCTCCCCCCGTGACCCCCCCTCCTCTCCAGCAGCCCCCCTGAAGGAGAGTCGCCCTCGAGCGTGGCCCACACGGAGCAGCGCAGCCAAGGACATGGCAGCCAGGCAACATAGACGACTCTGCCCTCACGCCCCATCATGCGGTTGATGCTGCAGGGTGTGGGCAGAGGGTGTGGCTGCCATAGCGCTGCTGGACTGCCTGGGCAATCTGCGGCGGGCCCAGGAGGCAGTGAGTGGTCCTGTGGGCAGGCGGGGCAGGGGATGGGGGGAAACGGCCTGGGGGGGGTTGGAGCGGGGCGGGGGCAGTTTTTGGGCACTCTGTCTTTAAAAGGTTCGCCATCACTGGAATAGATTGTAGTCTATAGAAAAAGGGGGATTCCTTCCTTGAGTGTTCTCACTAGAATACAGACAACAGAACGGTCCAATAAATACCACAATCTTCCACATATTCTTTTTTTCACTATCTCATCCTGTCATGGCCAGTGATACAGAGCCCCATATTTGAATCCACCTAGGGCAGGGGTAGGCAGCCTTGGCTCTTTTATGACTCGTGGACTTCAACTCCCAGAATTCCTGAGCCAGCTTGGCACGCTGGCTGAGAAATTCTGGGAGCTGAAGTCCACAAGTCATGAAAGGGCCAACTTTGAAGACCCATGAGATAGGTCAGTGGTGGCGAACCCACGGCACGGGTGCCAGAGGCGGCACTCAGAGCCCTCTCTGTGGGCACACGTGCTGTTGCCCCAGCCTTGCCTCCCCCCCGTGACCCCCTCCTCTCCAGCAGCCGCCCTGAAGGAGAGTTGCCCTCGAGCGTGGCCCACACGGAGCAGCGCAGCCAAGGACATGGCAGCCAGGCAACATAGACAAGACTCTGCCCTCACGCCCTATCATGCAGTTGATGCTGCAGGGTGTGGGCAGAGGGTGTGGGGGCCATAGTGCTGTTGGGCTGCCTGGGCAATCTGCAGCGGGCCCAGGAGGCAGTGAGTGGTCCTGTGGGCAAG
>NW_015420853.1:0-1435 GCF_001527695.2 Protobothrops mucrosquamatus | reverse complement strand
CTACTTAAAGATTTTTTAGAAATGTTCAAAGCGAAGCCATAAGGTTCTTTGATATGGAAAGGGATCAGGAGCAATTGCGCTTCAAAAAGAAGGAGAATAAAGTTGGTTTACCAAACAATACTGTACCAACTTATCTTCCTAGCATTTTTAAATATATATATACATCCATTACTTTAACAGAAGGATAAAGTGACTCATCGCAATGATAGCCTACTAGTCTAGATGGTCTATGTGTAAAAGGGCCAACATGCTGTATCTGTGAAAATATCAGGGTAGACAAAAAGAACCTAGTTTCAAGTCCATCTTCATCTATAAAAGCTTAATAGGTGATTTTAGAACATTTAATATCTCTCAACCCAGTCTCCCTCATATGATGTTTGCTATGGAGAGAAAACAATGGAGACACCCCTTTAAACTGAACTTCAGCTTGCTGATATGCCTCAGGTTTTTGCAATTAAAATACACAAGGTTATTTTACCTCCCATCCTGGACATAGCACAGAAGCGCTGCTTGAGCAGGGTCCGTAAGATTATCTGGGACACTACACATCCTCTTCATGGCCTGTTTTCCTTGTTACCTTCTGGGAGGAGGCTTCGTGGTATCCGAAGCAGAACATCCAGATTCAGCCATAGTTTCATTCCATACAGCATTAACCTTGTGAACTCTCAAGCTTCCTCCTTCCGTTATATATTCAAGATGGACAATATTTAATATTTATTTGTTAAGTATGTGTAGGGATGTGGGTCTATACATATGTTGTATATAGTATGTTTTAGGTGTGAGTCATGTATGTGTTTCACTTTGAGAGCGGGCAACTAAATGTCATTTTTGATGTGTACTGTTGTGCCCACAGTAAAAAGAAATGACAATAAATGTTATCTTAGCTTATCAAACAGTGATGCAGTTTGTTAAGAGGCTCTCAGTTGTGCCTGAAAACATCTTTTTATTTAAGTTAGTTGTTTTTGTCTACGGAAGTTTTTGTTTTATTTTTCAATTCCTGATGATGTTTAGATTGATGTTAGATCAAAAATAATTTTAGGAACCAGGCACATTACATGCTCACTTATCCAAAACATTTTCAGTATTAGCACTTTTGTGGCACAAAGGTCAAAATATGTTGTTTTCTTTTCAGTCTATAATGCACTGGGAGGGAGAAATGAAGGTAAATGTAATTTCAAGCTTCAGGTATGTAGTACAAAATCATTTTGTTCTGGCACTACTACTGTATTACCCCTCGTTGGTTTTAAAGTGTGGGGCATGACAATCTGAAGATAACATATGTGACTTTGAAGTGCTCCAGTAAACCCAACAGCTTTTAAAATATGATAAAATGGGATTTGTATTTAGATGAGAACCATCAGAGAATGTCAGGGCTGTAGATTAGACTGGGAAATTATGCACACACAGAACTGGAAGAAGGTAGTAGCAAAACACT
>NW_015420852.1:0-1435 GCF_001527695.2 Protobothrops mucrosquamatus | reverse complement strand
CTTCTTCTTCTTCTTCTTCTTCTTCTTCTTCTTCTTCTTCTTCTTCTTCTTCTTCTTCTTCTTCTTCTTCTTCTTCTTCTTCTTCTTCTTCTTCTTCTTCTTCTTCTTCTTCTTCTTCTTCTTCTTCTTCTTCTTCTTCTTCTTCTTCTTCTTCTTCTTCTTCTTCTTCTTCTTCTTCTTCTTCTTCTTCTTCTATTATACAAATAGTCTTTGACTCATCACCACAATTGAGCCCAAAATTTAGGTTGATAAGTGAGACATTTGTTAAGTGAGTTTTGCCCCATGTTGTGATCTTTCTTGCCACAGTTGTTAAATGAATCATTGCAGTTAAGTTAATAACATGGTTGTTAAGTGAATCCGGTTTTCCCATTGACTTTGCTTGTCAGAAGGTCACAAAAGGGGATCCCAGGACCCTGCAACCGTCATAAATATGCCAAACATCTGAATTTTGATCATGTGACCATGGGGATGCTGCAACGGTTGTAAGAGTGAAAAATGGTCATAAGTCACTTTTTTTCAGTGGCATTGTAACTTTGAATGGTCACTAAACAAACTGCTATAAGTCGAGGACTACCTGTTCAAACTATATCTCATTGAAAAGCAGTCTCCCAAGGCACCCCAATGCCCAGCATAGGGCTGCTCCTCTCATACAATAGGATATATCATCTCTCAGTCTATAATACTGTACATATCCCTACTCAGAATGGTGTGTGGAGGAAATCCAGAATATAACAGCTAATTTGCAATAGTGGCGAATATCTGTAGCTCGGGTGTAGGATGAGGGTGAAAGTTCGTTCTCCAAGCTTGGGGTGGTTTCCAAATATTTTGTTACCGAGCTAACGAAAAGTTCAGAAACCAACCCACAAGCTTGGAGAACGAACCTTCACTTTTATAACAGCCAATTCCCAATATTTCTGCCTCCCGCAGGCAGGTGCTGACGTTTTTCAAAGAAGAAAATTTAAAGAAATAAGGAAAATGAAAATGAAGTAAACATATTTTTAAAAGATAGAGGAATGCTCCCACACACAAAAAAACCATGTTACAGTATCGGGATCAGATTTATCCAAGTCTGGGGGAAGGAAGAGACGTTGCATTGTCCAAATATTCATGTCTCCATGTTCTGTCCCCTTTTGTGGACAAGTAGTGCCAGCCAACCATTGATTGCAGCAGCTGAATCAAGGACTGTCTTGCAGTCAAACCATAGGTCCTTCCCTATTTCATCTAAGCGTGCATTGGTGTTGAGACTCTAGAAAGAGTACAGAGAAGAGCAACAAAGATGATTAGGGGACTGGAGGCTAAAACATATAAGGAACGGTTGCTGGAATTGGGTATGTCTAGTTTAACAAAGAGAAGGACGAGGGGGGACATGATAGCAGTGTTCCAATATCTCAGGGGCTGCCACAAAGAAGAGGGAGTCAAGCTATTTTCCAAAGCG
>NW_015420851.1:0-1435 GCF_001527695.2 Protobothrops mucrosquamatus | reverse complement strand
TTAGCTTCCTCCCCACCTGTCCTAGATAGTTACAGGTGCAATCTATGCAGGGGACCCGGTAGATTATATTGGAAGTATCTCCCACCTCCAAGCAATCTTTAGAGTGCATAATTTGTCCTAGTATCTAAATCTAAAAGATTCTCTACATCTAAAAAGCTACACTCAACAGCCACCATATAAATACCACACAGAGAACAGCACAGAGCACAGAGAAGTTCCCTGAGGACGGGGTCCAGCATAGGTCTGAAAGCTCAGAAAACAAACCTCTGGTCCGGGTGACCGACCAAGATTGGATCCTGTAAAGTTATCCTGGGACTCATATATTCGCCTTCATTTGTAATGAAAATTTCCACCATGTTTTTTTTAATTGTGGCCATTGCAGCATCCTCCATACAGATTCACTCCATACTAAAAATATTGCTAGCTCTGTCACCCTGAGATATTTTTGGGTTTGCACAGTGAAACTCTTTCAGACTTCCACCTGCATTTCCTCCCTCCAAGAAAGAGACTTTCCCTGAAATAACCTGAGAGAATGAGCCAAGTGTTGTCCTCTGCTAATGAGAATTCCACCACCTAATCCTGATAAAAGTAGCACAAACTTTAGGCATTTCAGAGGACCTCAAACAATGGCTTAGTGTCTCTCTTTATCCCAGCAGCTGTGGATTGCCCAGCTATGTCTTTGCACAATGAGAAAAAATAGCTTTGTTTTAATACAGTCCCTCTTGTTGAAAATACTGAATCTTGATTTTATAAGACTGTATTGATGAAACAAGAACTGCAGAATTAACTGCAGAATTCAGATCTTTCTGAACTCCAGCCATTCCATTCTTCACATACATTGTTCCTCTTCTTTTGGACTCTGTATAATTGATGTTGACCAACATTTGAATCACTACCATTTGCCTGTCTCTGGGATTAATATTGAGACAGTCAGAGAAGAGTGCTTTGTAAAGAATTGTGGTTTTTTTTTTTTATCCTTTGCATCACAGTTGACTGCTGGCAATTGTGTGGATACATCCCTGGAATTTTCTTGGCAACATTCAGAAGTGGTTTACCTTTGCCTCTTTCCCAAAGCTGAGACTGGCCCATGCTCACCCAATTAGCTTTGTGCCTATGGCAGGATTACAACTCACAGTCTCCTGTCTTGTTCTTTTACCAATGCACCAATTTGGCTCTCTTTTAAAACTGGCACCTGAAAAATTGAATCCTACTCTCAAAGGGAATGAAAGGAAAGAGGGGTTGGTGTGTAGCCATTCCAATATTTAAGGAGTGGAAGTTATAATACTTTATGAGATAAGATACTCACCGGGGCTTAGTCCATACCATGCTTGAAAGGAAAAAAAAGAGGTGCATGTTTATTCTTGAGTAAATAGCTAAAGGCATTTTTATACAGAAGCTGAATGCATTTTGGTCTTCCACACTTCTGTCAAGGAGT
>NW_015420850.1:0-1435 GCF_001527695.2 Protobothrops mucrosquamatus | reverse complement strand
AGAATAGAATAGAATAGAATAGAATAGAATAATGGAATGAAGAATAGAATAGAATAGAATAGAATGGAATGGAATGGAATGGAATGGAATGGAATGGAATAGAATAGAATAGAATAGAATAGAATAGAATAGAATAGAATAATGGAATGAAGAATAGAATAGAATAGAATAGAATAGAATAGAATAGAATAGAATAGAATGGATAAATAGAATAGAATAGAATAGTGAAGACTAGACTAGACTAGACTAGACTAGAACAGGACAGGACAGAACAAGACAGGACAGGACAGGACAGGACAGGACAGGACAGGACAGAACAGAATAAAAGCTGGAAGGGACCTTGGAGGTCTTCTAGTCCAGCCCCCCCCTCTCAAGCAGGAGAGCTTAATTTGCCTGCTGCTTCTTTGTTAAAAAGCTAACGTTCAAGGCAGTTACAAATGGAAAATAGCCCAGAAATACGAAGTAAGAAATAAATAAATAAATATATAAATATATAAAGACTGGAAAACTTGAGCCACTCATCCCGATGGGCCTTCGCACGGAGGCTGATGGCCCCAGCCGCTGGCCGTTTTATTTGGAAAGCAGCTCACCCGATCAGAGGACGCTAGGCTGAGAGCCAAAGAAGCCATTTGAAGCCAAAGTCATCCCCAGCAGGGGGGATTTTAACTTTTGCCTCCATTTGCTTCTTGCGCCATTTGTCAAACTCCTGCAGCAACTTTCCCAAGATTAAAAGCAACTGCCAAGGTGAATTTACATCTGCCGTGGAACACAGGCTCAAAGATCCGTAATTAGACATTGAGCGGTTGGCATGTGCAGCTATTTGAATTTATCTTAAAAAAAAAAAAGAAAAGAAAAAGGAAAAAAAAGGAGGGGGTGGAATTCGGCACACTCTATGTCATTTCTTTGAAGGCTTCAACTCTACTTCTTTTGAGTTGGAAACGTTGCTTTTGATATTAGGCCCTGCTTATTATTCATGCCGCCTTCTTTTTCCGTGAATCTGCAAGAACCGCAGAAGGGGGGGGGGGAGAAGAAAGAAAGAAAAAATTATCTACCAAAGCACTCTTCATGCTATTTCTTTTCAGGGTGAGTGATTATATTAATAATAATAATAATAATAATAATAACCATCATCATCATCATCATCATCATGATAATAATAATAACAACAACAACGACAATGATGATGATGATGATGATGATGATGATAACAACAACAACAACAACAACAACAATAATAATAATAATAATAATAATAATAATAATAATAAAGTTGGAAGGGGCCTTGGAGGTCATCTAGTCCAACAATAAAGTTGGAAGGGGCTTTGGAGGTCATCTAGTCCAACCCCCTGCTCAGGCAGGAAACCCTACACCATTTCAGACAAATGGCTGTCCAGTCTCTTCTTAAAAACTTCCAGTGTTGGAGCATTCACAGGTT
>NW_015420849.1:0-1435 GCF_001527695.2 Protobothrops mucrosquamatus | reverse complement strand
AGGAGGTTCCATCACAGACATCCCAACAAGCCGAGGGGGCAAGCAGGGACTGCCGTTGTGCCAATGCAAGACCATTAACTTTGTATATTTGTGTTCCAGAGGGATCCCTGGTAGGGGGAGCGGCATGTCGGGCCCTGCGAGGCCGTCCCAGCCGCGTACGGCCTACCTCCCACCACCCCGTTTACCTTGCCCGAGCCGCGGTCCAGGGAAGCCGGCCGACCCGTCGTTCCGGCGATGCCGCCGCAGCCGCCGATGCCGCCGCTCTCCTCTGACGTCATCACCCTGCGCCTCACAGGGCCCGACAGAGGATTCGAGAGGAAGGGGCCGGACGAAGCCTCCGTCCTAGCGCAAAGCGACGGAGGGACGGGCAGAAGGAACGTCCAGCTGATTGCCCGGCTGCGTGATTGAAGGGCGCGGACTGGGTCGGGTCTAGGTGTGGGAGGGCGGATGCTGGCTTAGGATGGTGGCTTGGGAGGCGGGTGGGCCGGGGCGTATCCACAAGGGTGGGGCCGGAACACATGCTATGTAAGGCAGTGGGAGCAAGCGCCTCCCAGTGCTGACTTTAATCTACATGGAGTGATTAAACTACCATATGTCTAACGTTCCTGCTTGCTGGCTGGTTTGTGCAGCGCCAAGACACGACGGTTTGACAATATGATAGATTAAAAGGAGTATGTGTCTCAATTCACAAAATAGATACATTGGGGGCACATTATGGACTGATTTTCCAGAATGCTATATGCCACATTTTTAGATTTTCCTCTTCCATCCCAATGGGATTGTCCCTATTACTCCTATTTCCTTTTTTTTTGTTCTGTTTTTTTGAAGACAAATAATCATCTTTCCAAATATGGGAATTTCAGCACCCATCTTTTTTATTTTTCCTTTTGGGTCCCAGAAGCATTGTAATGCTAGAGTAGTGATGGGGAACCTTTTAGAGACCGAGTGCCCAAACTGCAACCCAAAACCCACTTATGTATCATCGGGTGCCGGGTGGGCATGGCGCTTTGGGTGGGTGTGGCCCATTGGGTAGGCGTGGCTTCAGTGGTAATGGCAGACTGTGTGGAACTAAAAAGTTCAATCAATCAATTTTAACTTTGCGAGATCTTTTTTTTCCCATGAGAAGTTGAAATTGATTGATTGATTGATTGAACCTTTTTTTTTTTTGCACATGGCGGCAGAGGCCTAAAGCGAAAAAGTTTTATAAAACCCAGCTGAAGGCCTAGGACTGGTTCGCCACCATGGGGCTAGAGGCTAACCCTTAACTTTGGGACCAGGAATCTACAGTATATATGAGTGAACATGCAGGTGCTTACAGGAGCTACACTGGGGATCCCAGAATTACACATTTTTATTTCCAAAATAAAGGATTGTTGTCTATTCTGCAGGCAACACAGAAGATTTTTACTGTGAATATATTTGAGGGGGACTTATT
>NW_015420848.1:0-1435 GCF_001527695.2 Protobothrops mucrosquamatus | reverse complement strand
GCTTTCTCCTTGGCTCATTCAGCCTTCTATCGCATTTCATACAAGTGCTTTCTGCTTGGCCCATTCAGCCTTCTCTTGCATTTCTTCCAAGCGCTTTCTGCTTGGCTCAGTCACACTTCTCTCACATTTCCTCGAAGCGCTTTCTGCTTGGCCCATTCAGACTTCTTTTGCATTTCTTCCAAGCGCTTTCTGCTTCGCTCATTCACACTTCTCCCGCATTTCCTCCAAAAGCTTTTTTCTTGTCTCAGCCTTCTCTCGCACTTTCTCCAACTTTTTTCTGCTTGGCTCATTCACACTTCTCTCGCATTTACACCCAGCGCTTTCTGCTTGGCTCATTCACACTTCTCTCGCATTTCCTCCATGCGCTTTTTGCTTTGCTCAGACTTCTCTCGCATTTCCTCCAAGCGCTTTCTGCTTGGCTCATTCAGCCTTCTATCTGCTTGGCTCATTCAGCTTTCTATCAGGCGTTCTATCAGGTACGCCTGATCCACCAGTTGCGACCTTTTCTGGACCGGGACGCCTTGCGCACAGTAACCCATGCCCTTGTCACCTCCCGCCTGGACTACTGCAATGCTCTCTACATGGGGCTCCCCTTGAGGAGCACCCGGAGGCTCCAGTTAGTCCAAAATGCGGCCGCGCGGGCGGTGTTGGGAGGGACTCGTCGCTCCCATATAACACCGCTGTTGCGCGAGCTGCACTGGCTGCCGGTGGCTTTCTGGGTGCGCTTCAAGGTGCTGACCATCATCTTTAAAGCGCTCCATGGCATCGAACCTGGATATCTTCGAGACCGCCTCCTGCCACAGATTACCTCCCATCGGCCTGTACGCTCCCACAGAGTGGGAGGTCCTTCTCTGTGGGAGCTTCCACCCTCTGGAATGAACTACCCCCAGAGATCAGGGTGATCCCTGATCTCCCTTCCTTCCGCCGAGCCCTTAAGACATGGTTATTTCAGCTTGCAGGACTGGCCTAGGGGAAATTTTTAGCGGGGGTTTTAAAATTATTTTAAATTATAGCCCAATTGTTAATATTTGTCTTTTAATAGTGTTTTAACTGTAGTATTGGTATTTTGTATTTTGTAGTTGTTTTATCTGGCTGTTAGCCGCCCTGAGTCCGTAAGGAGAAGGGCGGGATACAAATATAATAAACATTCAAACATTCAAACATTCATTCTCTCGCATTTCCTCCCAGCGCTTTCTGCTTGGCTCATTCACACCTCTCTCTCATTTCCTCCAAGTGCATTTTGCTTGGCTAATTCACACTTCTCTCGCATTTCCTCCAAGCGCTTTCTGCTTGGCCCTTTCAGCCTTCTCTTGCATTTCTTCCAAGCGCTTTCTGCTTGGCTCAGTCACACTTCCCTCGCATTTCCTCCAAGCGCTTTCTGCTTGGCTCATTCAAACTTCTCTCACATTTCCTCCAAGCGCTTTCTGCTTGGCTC
>NW_015420847.1:0-1435 GCF_001527695.2 Protobothrops mucrosquamatus | reverse complement strand
AAAAGATTTGATAAAATGGATTGCTGAGCCACAAGAAATGGGGAGACAAGGGATGATGAAAGAAATCTTCAATTAATATGAAGGGGCAAAATCTTTTTACAAAGGCATGATGTTTGATTTATCTACTATATCCACAACAACATTTACAAGATTATGGAAAGACTCTTTGATGCAACGGAAAATATTGATTGGGAGAGATACTTGGCAAAAGAAGAGGGCTAAAGTGAGAATTGAGAAATTAGATGATGGGGTGTATCAGAGAGAATATTTAAAAATTAAACACTTGTTTGAATATGGCTGAAGAAATTGAAAGATTTTAGTTTAAGAGGGATGAACTCTCTAAGTAAGACAGTATCTTTTTTTCTTTTTTCTCTTTTGATTTTCAATATAACTATAAAAATGTGTGGGATGATTAACATAAAGGAAATGTTTTAGATATTTAAATGTAATTGATTTTAAGAAAATTCCAATGGATAACTAAAAATGGGAAAAATGTTTTGAATAGAGTTAAAAGATTAGATAGTGGATTTATTAAATGGGACATTTAAAGATTAAACATAGGTTTAATTATGGGTAAAAAGAACAGAAAGAATTTGGAAATAAGTGTATACTAATTCAAGAGGGATACATATTTTAAGTAGTATATTTTTTTCTTTTTTCTTTTTTTTTCTCTTTTTTTCTTTTTCTCTCTCACGTCTTTTCTTTTTCTATGTCTTTCTTTTGTGTCTTTTTCTTACTTATTTTTTAAGATATGAAAATAGATTTAAATACTTTAAGGTAATTAATTCTGGGGAAATTTTAACCAGTAGAAATGTTTTGAACATTGTAGGGAAAGTAAATTTAAATAAGAATTGTAGGATTTGTGACGAGGCAACCAAGATGATGAGATAGAAAAGAAGCATGATATTGATAAGATTATTATTGGTAGAAATTTTAGAAAAAAACTTTATATTTAATTGTTACCTATCAAATTAATAAGAATTGTATTAATTTAGGTTGCAAAGAAAATATTATTGGAAGAAGAGAAAATCAAACAAAGTTATAATGTGGATTTTGGAATATAGAAATTAACCGATAGTGATTACTTTGTAAATATAAATCCAGACAACACGCTGTTTACCAAATATTTAATAATAATAATAATAATAGTAGTAGTAGTAGTAATAACAATAACAATAACAATAATAATAATAGTAATAATAATAATAATAGTAGTAGTAGTAGTAGTAGTAGTAGTAATAATAATAATAATAATAATAATAATAATAATAATAATAATAATAATAATAATAATAATAATAATAATAATAATAAAGTTGGAAGGGACCTTGGAGGTCATTGAGTCCAACCCCCTGCTCAGGCAGGAAACCCTACACCATTTCGGACAAATGGCTGTCCAGTCTCTTCTTAAAAACTTCCAGTGTTGGAGCATTCA
>NW_015420846.1:0-1435 GCF_001527695.2 Protobothrops mucrosquamatus | reverse complement strand
CGCTTCTTCAGCCGAACAAGCAGGGAGGGGCAGGGAGGGGGAACAGGACGGGAGGCAGCAGCTCCAGTGGCGGCAGCCCCATTGCGTCCTCAGCCAAACGGGCAGGGAGGGGGAGCAGGACGGGAGGCAGCGGCTCTGGCGGCAGCCACTGCAGCATTGTCGGGGTCCCCGTCGCCGCCCCTGGCCCGGCCGCCGCCCCGCCGCATCTTCAGCCACTTCGCCGTCTTAGGAGGAGGGCGCCAAGGCCGGGTGCACCATGGGCGGCCGCGCCGGCAACAGGGAGTACCGACGAGGGGGGGTCCCGATTGCCGCCAGCCCCGCCGCCCTCGCATCCCAAGGTCTCCTTCTCCTGCAGCAACGAGGGCAGCAGCGGCGGCTCACTGAAAGTGCCCGAGGAAGGTGCCACCGATGGGGCCAAGGTGGGGCCGGGCGGCGGAGATCCCTGCGGCAGCCAGGCGAGCTTCATGCCTGACTGCCGTCCGGCCCGGGCTGGGGAGACATGTGGCCGGTTCGGCTTCCCGGGGAGCGATGCTCCCGCTGGCCGCCGCACCAGCCATGACTGCCGCCCAGCACGGGGAGACATGTGGCTGGTTCGGCTGCCCAGGGAGCGGCCCAGGAAGCGATGCTTCAGCCAAGACTGGAACAAGTAAGCCGGGGGGGGGGGAATCACCTGCCTCGCAGCCACTTCGCGGCGGTGCTCTGCGGACTCAGAGCTCCCTCCCTCCCCCCCCTGCCACTGACCTTCCATCTCCAGCTCTGCTGCTGCTTGGCCAACGGTTGCGCCGGCTGGACATCGCAGGGGCTGCTCTCTCGGGGCTGCAGCTTACAGGAGGGCTGGCCCACTCAGCAAAGGCTCCGGGGGGTTGCTCCCAGCGGGGATCCCGGGACTTCCCCGCATGGCTCCCCAGCCACGTGCGCCTGGGACGGGGCCAGCCCGGGAAAGGGACTTCCTGGCCGCCCTTCTCCCAGGGGGCGGGACACCCGGGCGCAGGGCCAATGAGGAGCCCTGCGAGGGGGCAAGTCCCATGAGAGAGAGAGAGAGAGAGACAGAAGTGCAAGTGCAAGTACCTCTGTCTCTCTCTCTCTCTCTCTCTCTCTCTCTCTCTCTCTCATGGGACTTGCCGGAGGGCCGTGGGAGGGCCGCATTTACATAGAGCAGGGAGGGCTGTTCGAGGGCCGGATTAAACCGGGCCGCGGGCCGCAAATGGCCCGCGGGCCGGACTTTGGACATGCCTGGCTTAGAAGGAAGTCCTTTATTTCAGAGCTGAATTCCTGGCCAGCAATCAAAAGCCAGGGATGACTTCACAAGAGGAACTATAAGGTAAAGAAAGGCAGGTCAAGGAGCAAGAGAGTTGTTTCCAACAAAGATGGAGGTCCAGGAGATGTTCTGGCATTGAATACAGGTAGTCTGTCATGGTTCCGATAGATGAAACTC
>NW_015420844.1:0-1435 GCF_001527695.2 Protobothrops mucrosquamatus | reverse complement strand
TTTCTAGAGTCTCAACATCTTTTTTACATCGTAGTGACTAAAACTGGATGCAGTATTCCAAGTGTGGCCTTACCAAGGCATTGTAAAGTGGTATTAACACTTCACGTGATCTTGATTCTATCCCTCTGTTAATAGAATCAAGATCACGTGAAGTGTTAGTACCACTTTTTAATGCCTTGGGAAGGCCACAGTTTTAGTTATGGGAATGCTTTTTGTTAATATTGTTCATTTTTAGCTCAGGCCACCCAGGGTTACATGTTGTGAGATGAGTCACTCTATAAAAATGATAAAGAAATAAAGAAATATATTTGTTATGTATATTCTCTATGTCCTGCCTTTAATTTTTATTTACACTTAGAGTAGGGAGGCTATGTTATTGTGTATTTGTACCTTTACCGAAGAAAATTGGAGGTACCTGATTCATATCACAACGGCAGTGGTTCAATTAACAACCGTGGTAAAAAGGTCACAAAATCAGGTGCGGCTTTCTTGTCAACTGCCTTGCTTCGGCGACGGAAATGCGAATCTCAATTGCAATTGTAATTTGAGGACCACTTGCTCTCATTTATTTTTTATAATTTTTTTATTAATTTTTCAAATAAACATATGAACAAATAATACAAATATGGTGCATTCCATTAGGAAAACGAACACATAAAAAAGCCTACTCAGTAAGTATTCAGAAATAATCGGCGGTCCCCCCCCCTGCATCCACACTCCCTCAACCTTCCTACCTACTTCCCTCTTCCTTCCTCCCCCTCTTAACCACAACCTCTCCTCTTTCCTCCTTCCCAACTATCCTACACATCCCATCACCTTCTTTTCCACCACCTCGGATGCAGTTTAGGGATACTAGCCGATCATCTCCTCTTCTTAAAGACAAACATTTACAGGAGAGAGGCAACTTAGAACTAAGGAGAAACTTCCTGACAGTTAGAACAATTAACCAATGGAACAACCTGCCTCCAGAAGTGGTGAATGCTCCAACACTAGAAGTTTTTAAGAAGAGACTGGACAGCCGTTTGTCTGAAGTGGTGTAGGGTTCCTGCCTGGGCAGGGGGTTGGACTTGATGACCTCCAAGGTCCCTTCCAACTTTATTACTATTATTATTATTATTATTATTATTATTATTATTATTATTATTATTATTATTATTATTATATTTATAAATACACCAAATTTTATATAATTCTGCCCCTTCATCCCCTTCCCCCCCTCCCCCCCCCCGGACTTCCCAGAACTGAGTACAGGGATAAATACATAACATCCCAAGTCTAAAGTAAGCTATCCATTCATAATACAACCAAAATTTAACATACTTTAACTCTAACATACAATAATAAACTTGAATATAATATATATATATATAAATTATATTAAATATATAAAAAATATTAGAAAAGAAAAATATTTATTCAAAAGCTATATGATAAT
>NW_015420843.1:0-1435 GCF_001527695.2 Protobothrops mucrosquamatus | reverse complement strand
CTTAGGGTTAGGGTTAGGTCACCATGAACTCATAGAGCAAAATGGACATCACCAACAAATTTGCAGTGCTTGGGTATGGTTAGGATGGCACTGACCTTTATAACTTACCCTACCTTTCCTGGTAAAATACATGGGGAAATCTCATTAGAGGAAAATTCCACTTAGGGTTAGGGTTAGATCACCATGAACTCATAGAGCATAATGGACATTGCCAAAATGTTCGCAGTGCTTGGTTATGGTTAGGAGGGCACTGACTTTTCTAGCCTGCCCTATCTATCTTTTGTGGTAAAATACATGGGGAAATCCCATTAGAGGAAAATTCCACTTAGGGTTAGGGTTAGGTCAACATGAACCTATAGAGCAAAATGGGCATCGCCAACAAATTCGCAGTGCTTGGGTATGGTTAGGGGGGCACTGTCTTTTATACCCTGCCCTTTCTATCTTTCCTAGTAAAATACATGGGGAAATCCCATTGGAGGAAAATTCCACTTAGGGTTAGGGTTAGGTCACCATGAACTCATAGAGCAAAATGGACATCGCCAACAAATTCGCAGTGCTTGGGTATGGTTAGGAGGGGACTTAATTTTCTAGCCTGCCCTATCTATCTTTTGTGGTAAAATACATGGAAAATCCCATTGGAGCAAAATTCCACTTAGGGTTAGGGTAGGTCAACATGAACCCATAGAGCAAAATGCACATCACCAACAAATTTGCAGTGGTTGGGTATGGTTAGGATGGCACTGACCTTTATAACTTACCCTACCTTTCTTGGTAAAATACATGGGGAAATCCCATTAGAGGAAAATTCCACTTAGGGTTAGGGTTAGATCACCATGAACTCATAGAGCAAAATGGACATTGCCAAAATGTTCGCAGTGCTTGGGTATGGTTAGGAGGGCACTGACTTTTCTAGCCTGCCCTATCTATCTTTTGTGGTAAAATACATGGGGAAATCCCATTGGAGCTAAATTCCACTTAGGGTTAGGGTAGGTCAACATGAACCCATAGAGCAAAATGCACATCACCAACAAATTTGCAGTGCTTGGGTATGGTTAGGATGGCACTGACCTTTATAACTTACCCTACCTTTCCTGGTAAAATACATGGGGAAATCCCATTAGAGGAAAATTCCACTTAGGGTTAGGGTTAGTTCACCATGAACTCATAGAGCAAAATGGACATCGCCAAAATTTTCGCAGTGCTTGGGTGTGGTTAGGAGGGCACTGACTTTTCTAACCTGCCCTATCTATCTTTTGTGGTAAAAAACATGGCGAAATCCCATTGGAGGAAAATTCCACTTAGGGTTAGGGTTAGGTCAACATGAACCCATAGAGCAAAATGGGCATCGCCAACAAATTCGCAGTGCTTGGGTATGGTTAGGGGGGCACTGTCTTTTATACCCTGCCCTTTCTATCGTTCCTAGTAAAATACATGG
>NW_015420842.1:0-1435 GCF_001527695.2 Protobothrops mucrosquamatus | reverse complement strand
TATTCCTGACCTCCCAGCGGAGTCTGGGAACTTGGCTCCCCTGCGGTCAAGGTTGGGACAAACTGAACTGAAACCATTTTTCATTTTGTCTTCATTGCCACAATTCAGTTTAGAGATTTTAGATGAAGGAGGGGGATCTTAAGTTCCTCAGTTAGCCATAACAATACTTCTGTGGGAGAATCAAGGTCAGCCCTGACAAAGGTTTTGGCCAGTGGAAAAGCTGGGAAATAATTGGTGAGTGTGATTTATGACAGCAATTTGGGGTGGGAATTGCAACTTGTTACTTTGTAGCCTGAGGGAGGGGATTTCAGTCTTGGGTTCACCTATGTAAGTGCCGATACTTTGTTTCCTAAATAAAATGTACTTTAAGGAAGAAAACTTTGTCTTGAAGTTCTTTTAAATGGTTTCATCTATGGGAACCATGACAGCTGCTTGGCCTGAGACCCCGACAGGGCCCTGCTGACCCGGGAGAGGAGCCCCCTCCCCCAGGATGCCCAGCATGGTGGTTTATAGCCTGTCTCTTCCATTTCTCCCATTTTAATTCTTTTCTGGCATTTTTAAAAAAGTTTTCTTATATTGTAAGGGGCCCAGAGAGACAGTATCAGTGAGATGGGTGGCATAGAAAAGAAAGAATAAAGAAAGGGAGGGAGGGAAGGAAGGAAGGACGAGGCCAAACACAAATCCGGGTTGTAAGGAATCCAACTTTGCTTGGCGCTGTTTTGGGAACAACAGCATCTCCTTTCCTGGTGCGGAGGCAACAATTGCTCCTTTGTGAGTTTCTGAGTTTCTCTTGAGCAGCCACCTCAGCCCCTCTCCCCAAGAAGCCAAGCGAAAGGGCTTAGTGGCCAAGGAACATGGGAGCTGTAGTGCAGGGCAACGGGTGGTGAATGGCTGATTCTGCTCAGTTGCAAAGCAGAGATGGGGACGGAGGTTGCACACAACCAGTTTCAGGATGAGGGTGGTAAGTGTCCCCCCCTTGGCTCTGGGTCTTTGATGTGGGGCTGGGGGCTTCCCCCACCCCCGGCCCTCCCCAGCTCAAATATGCCTCCTTTCCTGACTTGGGCATAAAACAGTTCAAGCTGTGCCATCCTGGGGCAAAAATCTAGGAGGAGATTTTTCCAAACTGGGGGGGGAGGCAGGAAACACCCTAATCAGTCCCCCTCCTCCAAAAACATAGCTCAGGGAGCACCAGGGACCCCACAGTCCTCCTCTCCCTCCCCCTCCTCTCCACAAACATAGCTAGGGAGCACCAGGGACCCCCCAGTTCCAGCTGAGCTGCAAAGGTCCTCCTCTCTCAGAAGCAAGGGCCTGATCCGGAGATGGGCTGCTCCCTCTCTCTCACCCGGGGAGCTGGGAGCTGGGGGCCCTCAGCAGAATCCGGGGCCTTCTTGGCAGGAGCAAGCTATGCTAGTTCTCCCGTGGCTTAGTGTGTCGT
>NW_015420841.1:0-1435 GCF_001527695.2 Protobothrops mucrosquamatus | reverse complement strand
ACATATCACCAAATGACACAAATTTGTGCGATGGCATAACAACAAGTCACTATCTCTACTGAGAACACTGATGCTGATCCCACTTTTGGGATCAGGATGTTGAATGAATGGATCTCTTGAGCTGATCCATCAGAACTCTCCTTTGCAGTAGTTTTACTGTAATGCCATAAAAATAAAAAGCAAGAGGTGATACTTGACAATTTTTTTTCATTTGCACGAAGAAGCTCATCCTTTCATATTCCAGGAAAGAATGAAAGGTACATATTTTCTGGTCAGTCCTCACTCTCCTAAATGAATTGGGCTTAATTTAGGAAACAATGAAAGGAAATTAGGAGAAATCCATACAGCTGAAAGGCTGCAGCTTGAGGAAAGCTGTCAACTCTTACACTGAAACATACAACCACAATTTTTTAAAATCTGTTTAATTGCCTACAGAGATTTGACACTTCTCTTTTTCACTTCCTTTTCTCAAATTCCCTTGCAGTCCAGTCCCTACAAGCCGTTCTATGTGATCGGCTCTATTATCTCAACCTCGTGTTACAATTTCTGGTCCCCTCGCAGACCTTTAACTATTTTGGTGAAAGGTAGAAGGGGCGCTCCAGTATGGTTTATATACATGAAGTCTGGAATCAGTGGTCCCCACTGACGTTTTTTTCAGAGTAGTTGACAACCCGCCAACTATTCTTCTGAAGAAGAGAAAACTAATCCACTATCAATGATGGCTATAGGACGAAAAACAACCCTAATCCCCGCGCCAGGGCAATCCCTCGGAGATCAAGATGATAAGAAATTTAGATGCAACTTATTTTCATATTTGGTGGACATGTAGGGAAGTTAAAGCATTTTGGATTAAGATATGGTGGAATATTCAAAATATTTTTAAGAAAAAGATAAAGTTTAAGCCGCAGATATTTTTGTTGCGTATTATGGAAGACTTGGATGCAAAAGAAATGGAATTGATGTTGAAATTTATAACCGCTGCAAGACTACTAGTAGTTCAATATTGGAAAACGGAACGTTTGCCCACTATAGAAGAATGGTCACTTAAAGTCTGGAACTTAGCAGAAATGGCCAAGATCTCCGCTTATGTGAAGGACTATTCACAAGAAAGATATATTTTGGTTTGGAGAAGATGGATAGATTATATTGAGCGTAAATATGGGACCAAAAAATATCATTTGGTTTTTGAGTGAATTTTAGAATATTACTGTTGTATAAAGGTTAGAATAGTTTACTTGGTATTATTTTTAATTATTAAAGTGATGTTATTATTATTGTTTTTAATAACTGTATATTTGCTTAAAAGAGAGTTAAAGGAGGCTATAGATATGTTATTTTAATAGTTGATTAATGTTAGTTAGAGTATGATTATTTTATTGTTAACCCTGTGGTCGGCTCTGGGAAGTGGGGGGGGAGGGAGGGGGGAGTGGAAGGG
>NW_015420840.1:0-1435 GCF_001527695.2 Protobothrops mucrosquamatus | reverse complement strand
CTCCTTACCCCATTTAAATTGGTCAGTTTCCTCCAATTATTAACAGTTAAGTAATGGAAGAAAAGATTGCACACATTTTTACAAACCTGAAAAGGAAAGAGCTACCAAGCTTGGCTAAACCGGAATTAGAAGAATGTGTGGGGGCTGATGTGAGATTTAATAGAATTTACAGGCAGCCTTTCTGGAAGTCAACTGAAAGCATTAACACATTCTCAGGATGGAACTTCACACAGGCTTCTTCTGTATACTTAGAACTTTTTCATCATGTTATATACTGTATATTTTTAAAAAAAATCATTTTGTAGAAAAAAGTTTCACTTAAAAAAGGAAGGCAATTATAGATGTTTAGTAACTAAACAACATCTGTTGACCAGCTAATAAAGCAAGTTTCCAAGAATCCTTTTACAGACATACACAAAAGTTCCTACGCTTTTCTCTTTTGGTAGAATTCCTTATGTTGATTCTGGCTTGACCAGAGAAAGGAACATTCCAGAAGAAAATGGGTATGTTTCACATATAGAAACCCCCCCCACACATATATAATTTCTGCATTATAAAAACATTCCAATTTTAATAAAAGGCTCACAACATAGATTCAGTGGCAAATCTCATCTCCCTTGATAATTAGTATGGGCCATGTTTCTATGCGTCTTGGTAACATGGTTTTTAGGGAAAGTAAACATTTATTGGATAAGGATAAATAAGTGATAGACAAGGATTTATTTATTACATGTATTTATTTCAGTGGAATGCACTGAATTCCATATCTATTAGTTATTTAAAGCATATCTCCATGTGCTAATAGTGCACAATTATTTATTTGGGCAAAGGTCTCATCACATCAGAAGAAAAGCTCAGATGTGCTTATTCAGTTAGTATACGTACTAGTATTTCTTAAAGGCATCTTATCTAAAAAACATTTTGTTTAAAATGTTACATATCCACACACATATACCATTCCATTTTTGGATAAGCAACAGTATAAAGGCACAAAAAAGAAGTATGAAATAGTAAGTGAAAATAATGAATGTGATCAGAAACATACCTAACACTAATCTTCAGCAAGATTATTATTATTATTATTATTATTATTATTATTATTATTATTATTATTATTATTATTATTATTATTATTATTATTATTTATTAAATTTATATCCCGCCCTTCTCCTTGCGGACTCAGGGCAGCTAACAATCAGATAAAATACATAAATAACATTACAATTTAAAAATTAGTTAAAAAGGAAATATTTAAATTTAATCTAATTAAAATATAATTAAAACCCCTCTAAAAGTTTCCCCTAGGCCAGTCCCGCAAGCTGGAACAACCATGTCTTAAGGGCGTGGCGGAAGGAAGGGAGATCAGGGATCACCCTGATCTCTGGGGGCAGTTCATTCCAGAGGGTGGGAGCTCCCACAGAGAAGGCCCTCCCCC
>NW_015420839.1:0-1435 GCF_001527695.2 Protobothrops mucrosquamatus | reverse complement strand
GTTATATATGAAAGCAAAATTGCAATGGAGTCTTGTCAAGAGGAAAAGACCAGCTCCTCACCTGAAGGTCCAATTAAGCTGATTTATTGCTAAAAAGTCTATGCACAGGAATCTTCTCAACTAACAGTACTTGCTTAGAGTTAGATAAGGGTCAACCGAAGTCAAGAGGGTGATGGACTTGGTCCACTTGTGGCTGCATAGGGATTTAAGGCTCTTTTAATTCCGCCCCCAGATTTTGTCACTCCTTCTCCTACAGTTCTACTTATAACCCTATGCTGCAATCTGTACTCCAAATGGAAATAGATGATACTTATAAATATTTATCAGTTGCACAACTTTTTATTACACCATTTCTTCATAAAGATTACATGGATTACTTAGCATTCAAATCATTCTGCAATTTATAATACTCCAGATAATCTTAAGGCGTGGCTTTGTACAGATAATGATAATTTCCTGAACTGCACTTTTTCTATTTTTGTACCAGGAACAAAACTAGATCAAACTGATGCAGGATAATCAGATACTTATTTTTATCACATAAGTTAATGTTTATCAGCATTGTTCAAGATACATTTTCAATCAGGAATATTTTATACTAATGTCCTGAAAGCCACATTTTTAGTTGGAAAGCTTAATCAAAATACAAAATCTCTGCTCCACGTGGCCATATTCTTTGTCTGAATTTTCTAGCAATGTTCAAGCCTACCTCAAAGATGCTAATATTACAAACTTATCCTGTCCCTAAACTCCATAGCATCCTCCTTTGGCATACAAGCACCCACTCATAGCTATCCTTCTCAATGGGAAGCTCACACAAATTTACCTATGCAGTGCACTGTAAACTCTTTCCCACCTTTTCCAACTTCCAGCACCTTCTATGTTGGAAGTTGCAGACAGTTTATACTGGCTAAAATTCATAACTCAAAAGTTCGTAAAGTAGAATAATGTCTGTAAATTCTTGTGATGATAGCTTAAATACACTCTTCTCAGCAACTCCTAAATTCCAATTGTTTATTTTATTTCCCTGCCACACGAAGACAATTAGAAATAAGGATCCAAACTTGGGCGTCCTCCTGGATTCGCGGCTGACGCTGGAAGACCAGTTGTCGGCCGTGACCAGGGGGGCGTTTTATCAGGTACGCCTGATTCACCAGTTGCGGCCTTTTCTGGACCGGGACGCCCTACGCACAGTCACTCACGCACTTGTCACCTCCCGCCTGGACTACTGTAATGCTCTACATGGGGCTCCCCTTGAGGAGCACCCGGAGGCTCCAGCTGGTCCAAAATGCGGCCGCGCGGGCGGTGTTGGGGGGGACTCGGCGTTCCCACGTGACACCGCTGCTGCGCGAGCTGCATTGGCTGCCTGTGGCCTTCCGGGTGCGCTTTAAGGTGTTGACTATCATCTTTAAAGCGCTCCATGGCATCGGACCCG
>NW_015420838.1:0-1435 GCF_001527695.2 Protobothrops mucrosquamatus | reverse complement strand
GGTATTACACATAATTTGGATGTAAAAGAAACGAATTTGATGTTGTATTGTTTAACTGCTGCCCGTTTGTTGATAGCTCAAAACTGGAAGAGTAAAGTTTTACCTACAATAGAGGACTGGAGATTGAAGGTTTCGCATCTTGCTGAAATGGCAAAGATTTCGGCTTATTTGAAGGATCATTCAAATGAACAATTTTTATAAATATGGAGAAGATGGATTGTTTATATTCAAAATAAGCATAGAATGGTGGAATATAAGTTAGGTTTTTAGATAAAAATTTTTTTTTCATATATATATATATATTTCACCTACTTATGTAGAATAACGTTTTGTGGAGTTAGGGATATTAATATTAGTTTACTTTTAGTTTAATAGTATCCTGGGATTAGGTTTGGGAAGTCCGGGTGGGGGGTGGGGGGGGTTTATCAATTGTGATGTATTTGTGATGTGCTTTTTTTTATGTTGAAAACAATAAAAAATTGTTTGAAAAAAAAAAAAGTTTTTTAAAAAAAATAAAGCAGATCATGTTTTCTATGCCCTTAATTCAAATCCTGCTTTGTTCCATTTTTTGTTCTTAGAGTTTTGGAATATTTCAAGGAATCTAGTCCTATTTACTGAGGAGAGGCTGTGGTTTAACTGAACACTTGGTTTGTCAACAGTGTATGTTGTGGTGTGAGGAAAGAACAATTACACTATTTTTAAACCACACTGCCTCATTATTGCAATACTTTTTTATTGCAGCTTCCAGTTTCTCACCTCGATCACAAAGCCCACTGAAAGGACACAGAGATAAAAACATAACTGTGGAGCCATGGAGAACACACAGAAAGAAAGAAAGAATGATTCAATGCTATGCTCCAGCTGGTGAAGGAATAGAGTGTGAAGAATAGGATCTGAGTGTCAGCATCTAGGGTACTGAATGAGAAGGGCTGAAGAAACAATGCAGTTTAATTTCTTGTAGGAAACTAAATCTGGCAAGCCCACACATCTATAGAAATATAATTTATTACTTATTGCAAAACCATGCTGTTCTTTCTTATGAGAAACTAGTTGTTATTATTATTATTATTATTATTATTATTGTTGTTGTTGTTGTTATTATTATTATTATTATTATATCACACATATATTGGCATGTATTACTAATATTATGTTAGTATATGTCAATAACAGGAGATAAGAATTAAACATTGGTTAATTGTATCATATAAATCAGGAGAATGTTTCTCATAGTAGCATAAGCACTTCTGCATATAGCATAATTTCTGAACCATTAACATATTGGCACTAGACCCCTCCCCAACATCTGCCTTGCATGTCTATAACTATAACTAGGAACTCATCCCCATTCAGATGTATTCAAATATGAAATTCTATCATCTGCTGTCTGACATGGGAAACAATCACACATTTTGTTTCTAAAGCAGTGGTTTTC
>NW_015420837.1:0-1435 GCF_001527695.2 Protobothrops mucrosquamatus | reverse complement strand
CAAGCTCCGTCTGGAACCTCTCTGGGTCCATCAGGCGCCTGGGGCGGAACCATCTAAGTGGTTCCTCCTCCCTGCGGCGGGGGGGAGCGGTCCGGAAGTCCAGCCTGAGGAGTGAATGATCTGACCATGACAGGGGCTCTATCACTACGTCCCCCTTATCCAGATCATTCTGCCACTGGCCAGAGACAAAAATTAGATCAATGTCTAGCTGCATTTGGGAGTCGAGATGACTAAGCCACATCAAAAAAAACCCACAAATGTGTACTCAATTCACAGTGCCAATAAGAAAAATACATGTTTCTCCAAGGTCAATAGAATTCTGCTTGATAAATCTATTCCTGTAATTAATTAAAAATGGCAGCTCTAAATTAATGTTGAGTTGTGCAATACGGTCCAAAGCTTTTCACCACCACAATGTTTAGTCAGACAAACTAAACAAACATATAAGTACAAGAAACTCTTCCAAAGCTAATTTTCAATTTTTTCTTCATCCTCCTACCACTGAATTAATTTCTTTTTCTTCCTCATTTAGAAAAAGAAAAGCAACCACACTCCCATTTCATCTAGAAATCAGCATTTCTGGACCTCTTTATCGAAAAACATCCAACTGATTCAATTGTCCTTTAGAGTGTTTCATAAATAAAAGTTCAGCATTCTGAATTAAGGAATATTCCCATAAGGGAATTTGGGCCGGCCAAGATTTTTCTTTTCTAACATCTGTGTAGAAATTCCAAACTTTCCAACCTGACATCTTTATTAACATAAACCTAATATATTTGGTGAGGGAGATGACATTAGCTATAGGAATATAGCATTTTTCCTCCTTTCTTCCCTTTTCTTCAAGGATCAGAAGAATTCATTACTGTGGCTTTGTAAAAAAAAAAAATCCGACAACTCCTACATTACGTATTTCCGTATTTCCTTCAGTTTGTATCTTTCTTATAAATTCACAGATGCCGACCATAATTATAGGAAAGGTTTATGCCTCCTCCATTCCTAATATGATAATGCAAAATATCTGTTGCATTTGAAGGCAGTGTTTATTCATCCTTTCTTAATTTGCATAACCAAATGAAATGTTAGCTGCTTATATAATGAGAAAAGCTGCAAACCTCAGGATAAATGTCTTCCCTTAAGGTAAGGCAAGAGAAAGGGGGTAGAATCTTTAACAACCTATTACAACAATTCTCCTAAGTCTTACATGTACAACTGGTAAATCGCCTGTAAACTTACTTATAAAACCTGATTATGTTCATCATGCAGACATAGTTTCTTTAATGATTTGCCACATTTATCTATAAGAAATATGACTTGGAAAGTAGGTTGGTCGTTTCCTCCCTGCTCAGAAAAGGATACACAGGAAAAAGGTTATACACAAATAAAAAATGTATTAGGAACTAGAAATCAATACAGAAGAATGTAAACTATTTTATAT
>NW_015420836.1:0-1435 GCF_001527695.2 Protobothrops mucrosquamatus | reverse complement strand
AAGCGATGACAAGCCAGAAAAGGAAGAGACATGCAAGAATTTCCTCGAGGTGAGTGACCAAGGGTGTCTTCCGAGGTCCTCATTTATTTGGCATATATGAGGAAGTACACGCTTGTTACATGATTGGTTACATGTGCAGTCAATGAGTACATGCTATCATATAATTGGTTACATACTTGTCGCAGGGCAGAAAGCTAAAATGGGTTACCATTTAGCATATGATTGGTTAATGCTTTCTATAGGATGTGGTTTTGTGCAAAAGCAGGTGCAAGCTTCTTCACTGTTCTTTGGTTCATCTATTTGCCCCGTTGCTTATGGCCGTTGCTAAGCTAGCTTAACCATTGTCAGAGGATGTGGTTTTCTCTCATGTCCGGAGTTATCCGGACAGGCTCTGTGGCTTGTGTTTCTGCATAGTTTGCAACAGCAGGTGTGAATACATTTCTATAGAGCTTTTCCTGTTACAAGATGTTCAGATACAGCAAGGCAAGGAAACATTATGTGGTTTAGAACAGGATATAACACATACAATGCAGCTACATTTTCTTACTTGCTTTTTGTACATGGTCAGATTCTTAGCTAATGCAAAGCAAAATTACCTGACCATTGCAGAAAATCCCAACAGTCTTGATGAGATCCTCAATCAAAACAAAACAACAAAATAAAAATGGGAGAAAAAATGAAAGAAAATATATGAAACGTGGACATGACAGAAGCAAAGGTAGCTCAGTTAAATAGAAAGATATGAATAAGCACAGAGAATAGTGTTATATGATTTTGGTTTCTTTCTTTCTTTTTTCTGTTCTTGTCAATCCAAAGGAACGTTAGAAATAGACTGTGAAAATGGGCCTAAGGCTCTTACTATTCACAGGGAAACTTTCTGAAATCAAAATGGAATGAATCAAATGTGATATTGGAGGAGTTGCCATGAAAAAGACAGAATCTGGAAATATACCAAACCCCATTAGCTAGGGAGCAAAATAAATAAAATCCATCAATGCCCTCACATGAGAGATGCAGCTTAAACCTCTCCCCCCAATCTTTGGAGAAGACCTGGGCATTTTATGGCCTGCAGGCCACATCGAGCCCTTTGGCTGTCCCTGTCCAGCCCATATTGCTGGTGTCATTGGCATTGGGGGGGGGCACTGGTGGCAGGGCATCAGCAGGGAGTGAGGCAGTATCAGTGGCTCCCCACAATTGCCTCCATTTTTCATATGGCTCCTTGGAAAAATTAATTGTCCACCCCTGCTCTACAGCAGTCAATGATATCAGGATTCCTGCACAGATTACAGACCTACTGCACTCTTATACAGAAAAACTAAAGTCGTACAGTGTAACATGATAATATTGTGGGGGGAAAACACACAAAGAACACTAGTATTTCTCTCTAAAATGCTTAACAGAAAGAAATGAAACATATTCAATCAATGGAAAATAT
>NW_015420835.1:0-1435 GCF_001527695.2 Protobothrops mucrosquamatus | reverse complement strand
CTCGCCCAACGGAAAGACGGGCTGATTCCCAGACACAAAGC
The DNA here is from genome assembly GCF_001527695.2 of Protobothrops mucrosquamatus. Classification (NCBI taxonomy): domain Eukaryota; kingdom Metazoa; phylum Chordata; class Lepidosauria; order Squamata; family Viperidae; genus Protobothrops; species Protobothrops mucrosquamatus. The sequence goes on along the minus strand of NW_015420835.1, from coordinate 1,394 downwards.
AATTCCTACCTGCACTTTTCTCCTGTGATTCCAGGAACCAGGAAGGAGAACCGTCGTCCGCTTTCTTCAGCCAAGCCGTTCTGTGCGCAGCCAGTGAAGCAAGTGGGTGGGGTGGCGTCTAAGGCAAGGTCTATTTTCTGCTTGGCCAATTGCCAGCCGGGGCTGCTCGCTGCTTCCTGCATGCCAGAGAGGATGTGCACACGGGGGAGTGACTGAATTGCAAGGATGTATCTCCGACTGCTGTAGCGTAGGACCCAACCCAATTTGCAAGGATCTCCAAGGGGCCAAGTACACAGTGACGAAGCAACTAGGTGGCTGTGTATATACTAGCAGACTTCTGGCGAAATGCTAACAGAAGGAAGGCTCTCCACACACCCTGCTGTTTCTTTTTATCGTTCAAAGCAGCTGCTCCCTCCCACGTTTACTTATCTGCAGCATGGCAGGAAATGTTTACAGGGTTTTGGTTTGTTTTTTTTTTCTGATTCATTTGGCTGCCACTATACAAAGGCTCACATTTTCTCCCCTTCTTAAACCGGTTTGCTAATGCCCGGAACACCTGGTGTTTGCCTGCCAAAGTCCAGATCGCCTTCTCTTTCCTAGAACCTCTTTGTGCGTTTAGTTGTGTCTCCAGGGCCCCCAACTACTTCTTCCTTGTTCTGAGCTAGTATAGGATTTTAGTAGTAGTAGTAGCAGCAGCAGCAGCAGCAGCAGCAGCAGCAGCAACAACAACAACAACAACAACAACAACAATAACAATAACAATAACAATAATAATAATAATAATAATAATAATAATAATAATAATAATAATAATAATAATAATAATAATAATGTTGGAAGGGGCCTTGGAGGTCATCTAGTCCAACCCCCTGCTCAGGCAGGAACCCTACACCATTTCAGACAAACGGCTGGCCAGTCTCTTCTTAAAAACTTCCAGTGTTGGAGCATTCACCACTTCTAGAGGCAGGTTGTTCCACTGGTTAATTGTTCTAACCTGTCAGGAAGTTTCTCCTTAGTTCTTGGTTGCTTCTCTCCTTGCTTAGTTTCCATCCGTTGCTTCTTGTCCTGCCTTCAGGCGTTTTGGAGAATAGCTTGACTCCCTCTTCTTTGTGGCAGCCCCTGAGATACTGGAACACTGCTATCATGTCCCCCCTCATCCTTCTCTTTGTTAACTAGACATACCCAATTCCAGCAGCCATTCCTTATATGTTTTAGCCTCCAGTCCCCTAATCATCTTTGTTGCTCTTCTCTGTACTCTTTCTAGAGTCTCAGCATCTTTTTTACATCGTGGTGACCAAAACTGGATGCAGTATTCCAAGTGTGGCCTTACTAAGGCATTGTAAAGTGGTATTAATACTTCACGTGATCTTGATTCTATCCCTCTGTTAATGCAG
>NW_015420834.1:0-1436 GCF_001527695.2 Protobothrops mucrosquamatus | reverse complement strand
GGCCCTTACAGAATCACAGGGTGGGAAGGGACCTCAGAGGTCATCTAGTCCAGCCCCCTGCTCCAGCAGGAGACCCTTCCAGAATCATGGAATGACAGAGCTGGAAGGGACCTCGGAGGTCATATTGTCCAGCCCCTTGCTCAAGCAGGAGACAGAATCACAGGGTGGGAAGGGACCTCAGAGGTCATCTAGTCCAGCCCCCTGCTCCAGCAGGAGACCCTTACAGAATCACAGGGTGGGAAGGGACCTCAGAGATCATCTAGTCCAGCCTCTTGCTCAAGCAGGAGACCCTTACAGAAGGACAGAGTTGGAAGAGACCTCGGAGGTCATCTAGTCCAGCCCCCTGCTCAAGCAGGAGACAGAATCACAGGGTGGAAAGGGACCTCAGAGGTCATCTAGTCCAGCCTCTTGCTCAAGCAGGAGACCCTTACAGAAGGACAGAGTTGGAAGAGACCTCGGAGGTCATCTAGTCCAGCCCCCTGCTCAAGCAGGAGACCCTTACAGAATGACAGGGTGGGAAGGGACCTCGGAGGTCATCTAGTCCAGCCCCCCTGCTCAAGCAGGAGACCCTTACAGAATCATAGAATCAAGTTTCCTCTCTCTCTCTCTCTCTCTCTCTCTCTCTCTCTCTCTCTCTCTCTCTCTCTCTCTCCCCTCTTACTACAGAGAATAGCTCTGTAGTAAGTTCAGATAGCCTTCAGCTTACAACCATTCGTTTAGTGTCCGTTCCAAATTCCGACACCCGCATGCACAACTGAGACCGTCATAAACACAAATCGGTTGCCGAGGGTCTGAATTTTGATCACGGGACCCCGGCAGGCTGCGGCCGTCATAAATACAAGTCAGACGGTCATTAAGTGTAAACAAAGGCCGTAAGTCCCTTTTTTGGGTGCGGTTGTAACTTCGAACGGTCACTAAACAAAGTGTCGTAAGTTGAGGACGGCCGGTAGCTTCCGCGGTGAGCCTGAGGGGGTGCAGAAATTCACCCCCACAGGCCCGGCGATTTTGACCCCCTCCTGTCAGTCACGCGTCTCTTCCTTATTATTCTGCTTAATGGCCATTTGGTCCATTTGCTCAGCCGAGCGATGGACGCCCCATTGAATCCGCTTCCCTGTGGAGGGAGGAAAATATATATATATATAGATAATCTCCCGTCTTGCTTGACCGACGCCGATGGGCTTCGGTGGCCTTTTGACCTGCGCCAGGACACGTCTGGTCCAGATCCGGTGCGCCCAACGATTCCTCTTCCCTCGGGAGAGATTGGGAGGGAAAGTGTTGAAGATAGATAGATAGATAGATAGATAGATAGATAGATAGATAGATAGATAGATAGATAGATAGTCAGAGATGATAGACAGATAGGATAGATAGATAGATAGATAGATAGATAGATAGATAGATAGATAGATAGATAGATAGATAGATAGATAGATAGA
>NW_015420833.1:0-1436 GCF_001527695.2 Protobothrops mucrosquamatus | reverse complement strand
TTAAGCAAATGACAGAGATGTTACAAAAAATGGATGCTAAAATTGAGAATAAGATTGATCAAGTAATACAGCAACAACAAGAATTATTACAGAAACATGAGGGCTTCCGTTTGAACATGACAACTGCTTTCCAAGGTTTGGCTGAATATGTGGATGGGGTGGCAGAAAGGGTGGAGGAAAACGAACAGAGGGCTGAAGCAAACGAGCAAAGATTGGAGTTCGTAGAGGAGGGTTTGGAAAATGTTAAAGGTGACGTCTTGGTCGCCCAATTTCGGGACATGGAGTATGCGATTCGAATTCGTGGGCTGGCTGAGGATTCAAAAGAAAAATTAAGAGAATTAATTTCAGAAGCACTGGCAGATGCTTTTTTGGCTTGTGGCAGAAATGGTCCATCGCAGGAACTAATCTATGATGAAATAGAACGTGTCTTTAGAGTGAATTCTTGGGTGGCTCGTCAAAAATTTTTGCCAAGAGATGTGGTGGTATATTTTACAAGAAAAATGAGACGAAATGAAATAATGCAGCTTTTTTACCAACAAAGATTTAAGATTTTAAACCAAGACATCATTCTTCTAAAAGAAATTCCAGCGAAAATACTCAGAGCGCGACGAGATTATGCTTTTTTGGTGCAGGAACTTAAGAACAGACAAATGATTTTCAGATGGGATATACCGGTGGGCATAATCGTAAATGTGGCTGGCAAGCGTTACAGAATTAATTCGGTTAAAAAAGCGAATGATTTTATGGTGTCTGTGTTGCAAGTGGAGCGTCCACCCACACCTCAAAAGACTGGCACAGTTGAGCATTTGATTGTGGACCTCCCTTCTACTTCCGGTGTAAAGGATGCAAATGGGAGTTTAAAAGATGATGGAACAGAACAAAGAATGACTCGCGCAGCTCACAGACGTAAGGAAAAAGAACAACAAATGACAGCCCGCCCGTTAACATCTGACAGCTTGCTACCTGCTTCTTCTGAGCCAGTAGGTGGCGCTCGACCCAAGGTTTTTGTCAAGTCCTACGCTTCAAGTATCGCTATAGGATTGAAATCAGCCAATGTTTAAAATTTCATCTTGGAATGTGGGGGGGCTTAATACACCCCACAAAAGACGCAAGGTTTTTCATTACTTAAGACATTTTAATAATGATATCATATGTCTACAAGAGACTCATATTGTGGTTAAAGATCAAAAATTATTGTTAGATTCTAAGCTTGGAGATTTGTTCGCTGCACCTGCTCTTAAAAAAAAGCTGGGGTTGCATTATATATAAAGAAATACCTTTCACCTATTTTAAAGGAAGCTGACAAAGAAGGAAGATTTTTATTTGTGGAAATAAACTTAAATGGAAGAAAGTGTTTAATAGTGGGGGTTTATGCCCCCAATCAACTGTCATCTCAAAAACAATTTTATAGACAACTACACCAGAAAATTGTGGCT
>NW_015420832.1:0-1436 GCF_001527695.2 Protobothrops mucrosquamatus | reverse complement strand
GACCATTGCAGCATCCCCAGGGTCATGTGATCAAAATTCAGAGGCTTGGTAACTGACTCATATTTATGACAGTTGCGGTATCCCAGGGTCATATAATCCCCTTTGTGACCTTCTGACAAGCCAGATTCATTTAACAACCATGTTACCAACTTAACAACTGCAGTGATTCACTTAATAACTGTGGCAAGCAAGGTCGTAAAATGGGGCAAAACTCACTTAAAAGCTGTCTCACAACAGCAATTTGGGCTCAGTTGTAAGTCAACGACTACCTACAGTATATTAGTGTTTGTGTTTGCTTATCATATTAACTTTTTATACTAGAGTGCTAAATATACTGAAGATGTAGTAGAATCAAAAGAATAAGATTCCATGTTCAATTAAACATTTAAAATGTTGGAATTTAAACTAGGAGAAAAACAACAACATGAAAGTACTTTAGGTATGCATCAATAGAAAAACAAATCTAATAAGCAAATCAAAACTACAATGAAAAATCATTATATTATCACGTGTTAGGCTTTTTTACCCAACTGTTATATCTGAAACATAATTTTAAATAGCTAAAATGTGGGATTTATGTATGGAATGCATGTGTCTAGTTTAAGAAAGAAACGGTGATATTTTCAGCGGATTCCCGGAAGTGGAAAAATTGCTACTGCAAGTGACAAGTTTAAAAATAATTTGGCTCAAATATTCATTCATTGGCAAGTGAAAATGAGAAACACAATGGAGAAAACTTTTTTTGTCAGGATTTTCAAATGCTAGTTTCTTGGGTGAAATTGGAATCTTTTATTTGCATAACTTGGTCTTGAAATGCCCTCTAGTGGTCATAAATTGGATAAACTTCATCTACATTTGCTGAGCCTCTTCAAAGCAGGAAAAGGATGTGTTGAAATACTGAATTATACCGTAGCAGCAGATGGCTGACTGGTTCGTACTGACTCATAACAAGACAGTCCTTCCTAAAGGACTTGCCATCTCTGAGAGTTGATTGAAACAAAGCAGGTGAAGATCAGTGCAAAGAGAAATCAGTAACATTTCACTGAAAGGAGGAAGATACGCCAATGTACTTGCTTGTCAAATTTTGATATTAAAATGTAGTGATGCCGGAATGTTAGCATCTGTTTTATATTGAGAGCAGATGTGGGGAGATGCTGTGTCATTCCAGATGTTGATAAAGTAGAGGTACAGCCAGTCTTCGGAGTTAGAGGAAATAAAAATTAGAGTTCAACATCTGGAGAGATACAGATTCTTCAGTCCTGACCTGTAACTGGTGCAATTTAATAAAGGAAAGGTGTGTATTTAGCAGTCCTGGGGAGTAGTTTCTCTATGGATTAATAATCCCATGCGTTTTGCTCATCCCCATGTAAAAAAAGCATGAATCTAGCCAAAGTTTTCTCTTTGGGTCCTGGATCTGCAAAGTTCTCTATAGAAAA
>NW_015420831.1:0-1436 GCF_001527695.2 Protobothrops mucrosquamatus | reverse complement strand
TTCCAGCGGGCAGGACTGGCCTAGGGGTATTTTAAATTGGTTTTAGCCAAATTTTAGTAGAAGCGGCCGATTATATATTTATTTTTAATGATTTTTTAAAAAACTTTTATTGTATGGTACTAAATTGTTTTTAACTGGCTGTAAGCCGCCCTGAGTCCTACGGGAGAAGGGCGGGGTATAAATTTAATAAAATGAAAAATGAAATGAAATGTGTATGCTGCCTGGTTCCCAGCAACTGATTTTGAGGAAGTTGTCAAGCTGAGCTGCTTAGATGATCTTCCAGTTTACCTGCCCTTCCAGAGGAAATGCATGAAAACAATTTTTCAGGGTATCCCTGAAGCTACAAGGAATTACTGCCTGCTCCTTTTGACTCCCAAGATTTCCTTCCTCACTCTCGAGGTCATAAAACCCCCCCATTCTTTGGAAAAGTGGTTTTTCCATTTCCTTAATTAAGCTTTTTTTTTTTTAACCAGGGATTGGAAGTGCCCAGAAAGAGGAAAACAATGAATCTGTTGTTTTTTCTCTATAACAGTGATGGCGAACCTTTCAGAGACCGAGTGCCCAAAAACTGGCCCCGCCCCCACTCTACCTCCCTGCTCCGCCCCCGCTCTGCCCCTCCATCCCCTGCCCCGCCTGCCCACAGGACCACTCACCGCCTCCAGGGCCCGCCACAGATCACCCAGGCAGCCCAGCAGCGCTATGGCGGCCACACCCTCTGCCCGCGTCCTGCAACATCAACTGCATGATGGGGTATGAGGGCAGAGTCTTGTCTACGCTGCCTGGCTGCCATGTCCTTGGCTGCGCTGCTCCATGTGGGCCACACTCGAGGGCGAATTTCCTTCAGGGGGGCTGCTGGAGAGGAGGGGGTCACGGGGGGAGGTAAGGCTGGGGCAACAGCACGTGTGCCCACAGAGAGGGCTCCGAGTGCCGCCTCTGGCACCCGTGCCATAGATTCGCCACCACAGCTCTATAAGATTACAGAATAACAGAGTTGGAAAGGTCCTTGGAGGTCTTCTAGTCCAGCCCTCGACTTGAGCAGGAGACCCTATACAATTTCAGACAGGTGGCTGTCCAGTCTCTTCTTAAAAGCCTCCAGTGTTGGACCACTCTAACTTCTGAAGGTAAAATATTCAGGATGAATGCGGTAAGTGAACAATTCCCAATGTTCAGCTACCAATGCAAACTGTGAAAGTGAGCACTTAACTCTTCCCTGTTCTCCTTTAACTCTACTATGGGGAAAAAAAACATACTTCTTGTAGCTTCACCCCACTTAACCCCTGTCAGGTCATTTTATTGTAGTCATTTTGATACAGTAGATTTCAGTGCCCTGTGTTGCTTTAACTTCTAGTTCATATAAGGTAGACTTGCTAAATTTTCTTTTCCTGCCCAGCTATTCAAGGTGCAAAAGTTTTCCTCATTCTCTTCTTCCTCTTTCA
>NW_015420830.1:0-1436 GCF_001527695.2 Protobothrops mucrosquamatus | reverse complement strand
ATGCTTCTTTCAAGAACTGCTGTAAAAGTAAAAAAAAAAAAAAAAAGTACAGAAAGAATGAGCAAATTGTGTACTTCTGGAGAGAAAAATAAAGGTTCAATATTCTTTTCAATAATTTTCTCCATCAACAAAATACCCTTATATTATAGAACAGCAAAAAAAATGTAGACTACCCAAATGCTCATTTTCTAAAAATTATACTTTTCTTTGAGAATCTGAGGAAACATTGGTAATCTTTATATAAAGCTGGCATACATTCATGTACAGGCAGTCCTTGACTTACGGCAACAATTGAGCCCAGAATTTATGTTGCTAAGTGAGAAGTTTGTTAAATGAGTTTTGCCCCATTTTACAACCTTTCTTGCCACATTTGTTAAGGGAATCACTGCAGTTGTTAATTTGGTAATATGGTTGTTAAGTGAATCTGGCTTCCCCATTGACGTTGCTTGCCAGAAGCTTGCAAAGATGATCACGTGACCCCAGGGCACTGCAACCGTCATAAATATGAACCAGTTGTCAAGCATCCAAATGTAAATCACATGATCATGGGGATGCTGCAACAGTCATAAGTACGGTATGAAAAATGGTCAGAAGTCACTTTTTTCAGTGCTGTTGTAACTTTGAACGGTCACTAAATGAACTGTTGTAAGTCGAGGACTACCTGTAGTGAATTTTATCTTGAAGCATCTAAGATTTTTATCAAATACAAATAGTAGTGTTCACCTACTTCCATGACTACGCAAGGATATCTGGTGCTAGGGATGGTAAATTCCAAGTCTAATCTTGACCTGGACAATTTTGTTGGGGCATATCTGGAAAATCAAAACCAAAATAAGAAAACTTACAAACTTACAAATCAACCAATATATGATGTGGGCTAGACATTGGAGACATGGCCCTGCGGCCAGCCTTTTCCCAAATGGGCAGTTCAAGCTAGTGATATTAAGGATGAGAATTTGGCTTGATGGCCACTAAGATATGGAGTGCCACAAGATTCAATTCTTTTCCCTCTATTGTTCAGTATTTCCATGAAGCTGCTGAGAGAAATCATCTGTTGATTTGGATGCAATATAAACAATACTATATGCTGATGATACTCAAATGTACATCGTCCCCTTGGCTGGGCCAGTGATGGGACAAAACCATTCTCCAAATATAAATTTTTATTATTTTCATCATAAAAAAGAACACATCACAAATACATCACAATGTAAGAACCCTACCCCCCACCCCCCATCCCCGGACTTCCCAAACCTAATCCCAGGATACTATTCAACTAAAAGTAAACTACTATTAATATCCCTAACTCCACAAAATATTATTCTACATAAGTAGGTGAAATATATAAAAAAAGAAAACAAATTATCTAAAAGCCTAAATTATATTCCACCATTCTATGCTTATTTTGAATATAAACAATCCATCTTCTCCATATT
>NW_015420829.1:0-1436 GCF_001527695.2 Protobothrops mucrosquamatus | reverse complement strand
GTTTTGAGCTTGGGTAAATTTTACATTTCTAACCCAAATTATCTCCCATGTGTCCAATAAGATTGGTTCTTGTATATTTTGCGCCCATTTTATCATACAATCCTTAACCAATTCTGTTTCTGAATCCAATTCAATCAGTGCATTATAAATTCTTTTAATATGAGCTTGAGATTGATCTTTAATCTGTTTCATCAAATTTGCATCCTGTAAAGTAATACCAACTTTTTGATCCATACGCCACCTCGTTAACAATTGATTATAATAAAACCAAGAATATTCTATATTTTCTTGTTTCAAATCTACTAAAGATTTAAGTTGCCAATCTTGTCCTACCGGGCGAAGTAATTCCTTGTAAGAAACTTTATCCAAATTAACTCCCCTAGATATCCCCTCTATTACCTGTCCTGGAGTTGCCCAGATAGGAATTTTATAATTTAATTTATAGTAATATTTCTTCCAGACTCTCAATAGAGCACTCCTTAAAATATGGACCTTACAATTTATATCTACCTTTTAATCATAAATTAAATATGCCTGCCAACCAAATAACAAATCCCATCCTTCAAGAGAAAGTATATTCTTATTTGTTAAGTTTAACCAATCACTAATCCATGTCAAAACCACCGCATCATAATACAATTTTAAATTAGGGGCTTTAAGTCCTCCTCGTTCCCTTATATCTTGCATAATATTAAACTTAACTCTTGGCTTCTTGCCCGCCCAAATAAACTTATTAATACCCTGCTTCCGGTTGAGTTGCGGCGCCGATGGCAGCTTCTCTGTGAGCTGTCTGCCCTGAAGACACGTAAGAGCCGCAGGAACAGCTGTTCCGCGGCTTGGAATCCCCTTCCCCGGGCAAAGGGGGAGGGGTGAGCTTCCCTGATAGGGGTAGAGCTCCCTAGCCCTCGTATTTTGACAGCGGTGAGGGCTAAGGTGAGTTCCCCCAGAGTCAGGGATTTCTCCGTGCTTCAGGCTGCCTTCGTTGAAATGAAGCCAGACGCGGATTCAGCCTCTGCCGTTCCAGGAAAGCGTGAGTTGAATTTTACAGGCAGACAGAGCCTACCAGGAGGATTTAAAATTGATTGAACTGAAACCTTAACTCTAGAATTAAAGAATCTTCTTCACTTTTTATGTTAACTTGAAGAAGAAGAAGAATATGGCTGCGGAAGGGCATTTCTGTTTCTTCAATTGAAAACATATGAGACTTTCACTTTCTGGAGACTTTCTCTTGGATTACTACTGTAACAGATTTAGTTACTTGGAGCTGGCTGGACAAGCTTTCTGTTTCTATCATTGTTTGATGTGATTACAAGACTTTATAAGACTTTTATAAGACCTTTACAAGATTTTATGTTATATAAATGAAAGTATAAGAGAAGAAGGAGAGAAGTAAAATGGCTTCTAAGCGTGTGGGAACTTTTGTTCCTCAAAAAAGC
>NW_015420828.1:0-1436 GCF_001527695.2 Protobothrops mucrosquamatus | reverse complement strand
ATAGGAGCCCGTGCTTGAGATTCATTCAAGCATTTATAGCTTAGTTTTTGTCCCACTTTGTATTTTAACACTTTAATCGTGGCGTGCTTGTATGGGGCGGGAACTCCGCAATATCCTATGGGGAAAGAGAAAATCAGAGGACATCCTTCCCAGACATTGACAAACCTAAATTCATCAGAATTTAGCCGGTGGCTAAACATGAACAGTCACAGCAGCGTCGATGTATTTACTGACTCACGGTCCTTAGAGAGATTGGTGAGGTAGTAAAATTACTCAACTGGATAATTAACAGGCTGATTTACAGACAGCAGGATTGATTGAGGGACAATAAAGCTAAGTGTAAGCTGATTGGAATCATAGAGGTTGAGCAGAATACCTCCAGTTTGTTGTGAAGACATAGCATGCTAACTTCTACTTTACAAAATGTTCTTGTTGCAGTCACCTAGCCACATTACAGCACAATGACCTAATTCACGGCAACCTGCTGAGGTGATTGATGTGTTTCCAACAACCACAAATGTCAATTCTAAGACCAGAGATGGATCTTTATTTTCTTACACCTAACAGACAGAATTGTGCCAGACTAAAGTGATAACTCCTGCGAGTCCCCTGGACTGTAAGGCGATCAAACTGGTCAGTCCTAGAGGAGATCAACCCTGACTGCTCTTTAGAAGGCCAGATCTTGAAGTTGAAACTCGAGTACTTTGGCCACCTAATGAGAAGGAAGGACTCACTGGAGAAGAGCCTGATGCTGGGAAAGATGGAGGGCAAGAGAAGAAGGGGACGACAGAGAAGGAGGTGGCTGGATGGAGTCACTGAAGGAGTAGGCGTGAGCTTCAATGGACTCCAGAAGATTGTAGAGGACAGGAAGGCCTGGAGGAACGTTGTCCATGGGGTCGCGATGGGTCAGACACGACTTCGCAACTAACAACAAAGTGATAACTTTAAAACTTAATAGATTATATCTTGGAGAGTCTAGGTGTGGGCATCTTTTTTTCCCTTCCTCGTTACCTTCCATGACTGTTGGGGTGCTGGTGCTGAGTTGGGGCCCACTGGAAATCTTCTCCCATTTTTCAGTAGGAGACGGCCCTGAAGGAAGATCAACCAATTTAGGGTCAATTTTGCAGAAATTCTACTAAGGAAAACAAACATGCTAGAGAGATACAATCAGATTTCCTAGATTGTAGTTTCTGAGTTTAGATGAAGTTGGGAGGAGATCGAAAGCTTGGGTGAAGTTGGGAGGAGATCGAAAGCTTGGTGAAGATGGGAGGAGATCGAAAGCTTGGGTGAAGTTGGGAGGAGATCGAAAGCTTGGTGAAGATGGGAGGAGATCGAAAGCTTGGGTGAAGTTGGGAGGAGATAGAAAGCTTGGGTGAAGATGGGAGGAGATAGAAAACTTGGGTGAAGTTGGGAGAAGATAGAAAGCTTGGGTGAAG
>NW_015420827.1:0-1436 GCF_001527695.2 Protobothrops mucrosquamatus | reverse complement strand
TCCAGAGAAAGTTGCTCTAAAGTAAAAATCCAAAAGTTCAGTCATATTAATTCACAAGCAAAAATTGGAATTTCTCACATAGCTTTCGCACAGAATATTTTCAGATCAAACAAACTCAAGGTATTCTTCAGCTCATTCCCATATTACTGTGTGCCCAATTTTAAATTATTCAATAGAAAAATTACCTAATGTTTTAAATGTAAAGACATTGTATTTTTTTTGTCCTGATCCTGAACTGAAACTATAAACTGCATATAACATGTGTCTTAAACAGTTATAGATATCTAGGCAAATGCAAAATTATTTTGATGCAGAATTTTTACCTTAAAAAACAGATTTGGGCCCTTAGGTGACTGCAGTTTTTTGGCAATTTGCATAGACCATGCTAGGTCTAATTTTCTACATGATTTAATATTCTCTCTCAACAGCTAGCACTGTTTACCTATTCCCGAACTTCCCAGAGCTTGTAAAAAAACAGTAATTATAATTACAACCCTTGAAAGAAAGGCTGTATTATTTAGCTGGAACAATTCATGCATATAATAGTTTGTCATCGACATAAGAAATTGTACTTCTTTGGCACAGAATAAACATTCATCCTGAACATGCATTTTAAAAGCAATAGCCATCCCTTTGTGTTTGGCATGCTGACAAAACTGGCTACATTAAATTCTGAAGTGCATGTTGCTAAAGCCCATCTGGAAAAGCAAGCAGAACTAGAAAAATATGTGGAAGATTTAACAAACAGCGAATATAGATAGAAAAATATACAAGACTTAGTGAGATTTGTAACCCAATTTTTCCTTAAATTTTTATTTAAAGGGTAATACAAATATATCCATAAAAGCTATATTTCAAGTACTGAAAAAGCACTATGCAATATTGAAAGAAAGTATCTTTATCATAACTTTAATAATAAACACAGAGTTTTACAAATATTGGACAATTCAGTTGAAGTCATAGAAAGATAACAACCTTTATACCATAACACACTAAAATAAGGAAGAAGAAATATTCTGGTCAATTTTAAAAAATAGAATAAATATAATAACGAAGAGATTGAGTCACATATAAGTTGTCTCTGTTTACATGATCCAACTCAAATTTAACAAGCTTTGAGAGATTAATAATTATCCCTCTCAATCTAAAGGAAATATCTCAAGAGAAAAGAAGGAGAGATGGGGAGAGAGAGAGAGAGATGTTAGAACTGTATGGATCTAAAATAAGTTTGAGACACATACCGTATTTATCGGCGTATAACACGCACTTTTCCCCCCTGAAAATAGGGGGCAAATGATGTGTGCGTGTTATACGCCGATATACGGCCAGCCCGGGTAAATTCGGCCATATTCTTCAATACGGGCCGGCCCCAGCAGTTCCCCTCTCCTCTTTGTGTGTGTGTGTGTGTTTGTCTCTCTCTCTCTCAATTCTCCCCC
>NW_015420826.1:0-1436 GCF_001527695.2 Protobothrops mucrosquamatus | reverse complement strand
GTGGCCATTTGGACTCTGTGACGGACAAAAGCTGAATCTCTGGCGAAGTAGTTTGCTGTGGACTTACTTTTCTAACTGTGTGTATTGTTTTTGTTCTTTGAGTAAAAGTCTTGGCAGGCAGCTACGGAGCTGCTGCCAAGTTTTCTTATCTGTGAATTGAAGTGTGGAGAAGTTCTTTAACCCTCGGCTGGCTGTTTGGCTGTGTGTGTCTGACGGGGACAGAACAGCTTTGGAGGGTTCTGCCACTATGTAGGACAAATAGGCAGAAGACTAGCTGACCACATCCATGAACATGAACAAGGAGTCAGAAGACACAATGAAAACTTAATTTCACAACAGGCTTAATCCATACTTTCAGTTGGGAAACTGTGAGCATCCTAGACTAAGCCAAGTCCAGGAATGCTAGAGAATTCCTGGAAAGCTGGCATTTTGACCAAATGGTCATTAAGAGTGTGAGATGTAAAAACCCCAAATTTTGATACTCACAATACGAAGACAAGTCTGGTTAACAAAACAAAGGTTTATTGGAGAATAACATAAAAAGAATAAAAAGAAAAGAAAAGAGAATAGAAGAGAAGCGTTTGCAAACGGGTCTCCTGGATCCTTTCCTATGCATTGGTTTCCAGGAGCGCGCTGGCCTGGTTTCAAGTTTTGCATTTTATACCCCTACAATGCATGTCACATCTGAGAAGGTCTTTCATCTTTATAGATGTACTTTGAAGTTGTACTTTGTTAACCTGACTTCTTCCATCCATCTGCTGTTATCTTGTTTATTTGTAATTCTCACCTTGGGTCAAAATCCCCCTCTTTGATAGTAGGATTTCTCCTCAAAGTGTAAGTTCCTGTGTCCTGAGGATTTTTAGTCAGGAAATGGTAAACATTTGGTCATAATTAATTATCTTTGCTGATTACCATTTGTAGTCACTTTTACATGGGCAGGAAACAGTAAACATTCCTGTTCCATATATTGGCATTGCATTTCTACAATTATTTTTCTACAATTTTATAAAAGAATAACTTTTATTTCCTTCAAGAGGCACATAGACTTAAACAACCTCTACAGGGGCAATTGTGAATTTAGGTAAGACTGAGTTTGGCTCTCAGATAAAGTAACCTGAGATGGCCAGGCTGAAGATTTAAAAAAGCCACAGCTTTCTTTCACAGTTATTCAATAATATATGCTCAGGAATAACAGTCTAGCAAAAAAGACAGGAGAAGACATTTAAAAAAAAAAGTTTTTTTTTTAACAAAAAGAAACAATGAAAAGGAAACAGGAAAGTAAGAAGTGAAATTCTATTTCCACACTGTGTTAATGATTGATAAATCTATATTGATAAGAAAGAAGTAGGATCCAGATCTGGGTCGGTCACCTGGACCAAAGCTTTAGCCTTCCGAGCTTTTGGATTCATGCTGGAGCCCATCCTCTGCCAGAGAAG
>NW_015420825.1:11143-12392 GCF_001527695.2 Protobothrops mucrosquamatus | reverse complement strand
GGGAGGAAGGGTTGAGGATTTTAAATCTAATTGGAATACTAACACAAATGGAACAGTATTTACTACCACTTTACTCATGCGAGAGGAGAAACGGTGGAGATTGACAAAGATCAAACAGACGCTCCGGACATCAGCTACAGAGAAGAAAGGGGGTGGATGGCGGCCGATTTCCAGCACCTTGGTCAGTACCCTCAAGTTCTGGCAGGTTTATTCTAGTGGTCAGCCGGAGGGGAGGAAATTTGGTCCAGGGGAGGAAAAAACCAGACCTACCAGAAAAAACCTCCTGTGTCTTTCTGGGGCTGTAGGATTGTGGGGCGGGGGGGGGGGAGAGACTCCTGCGTCCAAAGATCTCTCCGATGGAACCACCAGCTTTAGGCCTTCGGATGGGTCTGCAAGCCTGACCAGAAGGTGGATTATTTTGCCTGCTGCCCAGGGAGGGATCTGGTGGGGAAAAGACTTGGCATAAGAAGAAGACTTTTTGTTCCCGATTAGGTAATTTTTTCTCTCTCTTAATTTTTAACCTCCTATCCTTGCCGGCGCTTAGGTAGGTGCGTAACTCATTGCTTTCTACCCCATTTCGAAAAAAAAATGCTTTCTTTCTCGGTTCCTGGATTTCATTGAGTTTTTATCTATCTATCTATCTATTATTAATGCTTCCCTTTCTTGTCTTTTAAACTGGCTCTCCCCCCCCCCGCTCGAACCCCTCGCTCTAATTATCTCGTTACACCACCTGAATCCCCTTCTCTAATTTAATGCTCCTGCAGTGACCCGGTTCGGGAGTGGTGTGTGTGTGTGTGTGTGTGTGTGTGTGTGTGTGTGTGTGTGTGTGTGTGTTGGAAAGGCTCGATTGAACTGTGCCCGTCGCAGGACCACCGCAGCCCCGTCTTCTTCTCCCTCCCGCTAACTAAGCCTCGCCGGCCCAACAATGCTATCATCTATCTATCTATCTATCTATCTATCTATCTATCTATCATCTATCTATCTATCTATCTATCTATCTATCTATCTATCTATCTATCTATCTATCTATCTATCTATCTATCTATCTATCTATCTATCTATCTATCTATCTATATATAGATGGATGATCCCGAGTCCGCGGCTAGCAGGCTATATATATAGCCTGCTAGCCGCGGACTCGGGATCATCCAAGGGGGTTTAAGGAAGGGGGAAACTGACCTTATCTGCAGGGGTGTGAGCAGAGCTGTATGAGGCCCCAAGCAAGTTCTCCGAGAGGTTCCCTCCCCCC
>NW_015420825.1:0-1436 GCF_001527695.2 Protobothrops mucrosquamatus | reverse complement strand
GGGAGAGAGAGGGAGGGAGAGAGAGAGAGAGAAGATGGATGGAGAGAGAGAGAGAGAGAGAAAGAGAGAAATATTGAGAGAGAGAGAGAGGGGGGGGGGGAAGACACATTGCCAACGAGGAAAGGAGAGATTGGCATAAATGTGCATGTACATATGCAAATGTATAAATAATTACTATAATTTAAATAGAAACACACTATCTCTCAGAAAAGCAGGGAAGATTGTAGCTTGCTAAGTCTGGTGCCCAGCTGCTAACCACTGACAGTCACCTTTAGGACCCCAGCTGTGGTTTCTTCTTATAGTTTTTTTTTTTTGCCCCCTTTAAACCAGAATGGATGGCAGAGCCCTTGAAATGAAGACACGCCAAGCAGAGGCTTGGAGCCTGGTAGACTTTCAAAGAGGTCTGTCCTTCGCAAACTAGCATTTGTGGCAATTCCGGGTCCATGAAACCATTGCCGCCGATTGCCACAATCATTTGTGCTTCTTAGACTGTTGTAATGCTATGCCCTCAATTTCCCAAACTTTTCTTCTCCAGTTTGGTTTTCTTTACCGGGTTGTCAGCAGGTTTGGGAATTTCTTTCCAAATTCTCCTGTGGATGGTTTCACACTGATCTGATTGCTGAAGCTAGCAGACAGTGTTCCTATTATAGGCATGATCTGTCATAGCCGCCTGCAAAAGGGAAAGGGCAGGGAGCAACAATGGATGAAACACGCATTGTGATGTTAGGATGCAACCCCTAGTGACTTACCAAAGCTTGGCATTTGGGGTGCAAGTCCAGAAATTCTGGGTTTTGCATCATGACCTTGCAGCATATTTTTCTTATTGTCTCAGCTGTCAGATCTGGGTTGCAAAAAAAATCTGGATAACCACTAGAAGGGGTATCTCTTTGCTGCCAGCTGATCAGCACCTAGAGTTCTGAACTCAGAGCAGACATCCGAACAAAAGTGAATTTTAAACTATATAGTTGAAAACAGGAAGTTTGACACTCTTGAAGGAAATTGGCTGGTTCAGCCCCTAACTCAAATTAAGAAGCTTTGTTAATTACTCTAGAATGTGCCCAGGGTTTTATAGCTTTATCTTGCTGGGTCCAATTGACCAACATGCACCATGTTATTCTATAAATCTTTCAAAAACCTCTCTGGCATATCCACTGATAACTCAGAGATCAAGGTCCCAGTTGTGATTTTAGCTTCAAGTCAGTGCACCAGATTTTAGCGTCTGTCTGTCTGTCTGTCTGTCTGTCTGTCTGTCTGTCTGTCTGTCTGTCTGTCTCTCTCTCTCTCTCTCTCTCTCTCTCTCATCTATCTATCTATCTATCTATCTATCTATCTATCTATCTATCTATCTATCTATCTATCTATCTATCTATCTATCTATCTCATTATCCATCTGTCTGTCTGTCTGTCTGTCTGTCTGTCTGTCTGTCTGTCTGTCT
>NW_015420824.1:0-1436 GCF_001527695.2 Protobothrops mucrosquamatus | reverse complement strand
ATCAGCAACACTTTGCAGCTGCCCTCCGTCCTCGCCGATGATTAGCCCCAATTGAACCTGGAGGTTTTGTACCCGCGTGCCATCCGCTTTGATGGGAATGAGGCGAGAGGTTAACTGCAGGTCAAAAAACCCCGTTCCCAATTCTGCCGGCGTATTTATTCAGCAAAATGAGAAATTGATCACATTATTTCATAGGGGGCGGGGGGGGGGAAATCTAATTTATTACAATCAGTTCGCAATTGGCAGTTTTGGCTTGTGGGCAATTTTGGAGCATTACTTCTGCTTAGGCAGCGACGGCTCAGGCCGTTCGGCACATGGGCGGGGTGGTCATCTTCCTCGCCAAGGGCCAAGCATTTTTCAAACACACACACACAAACAAGTGTGTGTGTGTGTGTGTGTGTGTGTGTGTGTGTGTGTAAAGAAGAATAAAAGGTATGTCAATTATTATATACAGGTAGCCCTCAATTTACAACAGTTCATTTAGTGGCCATTTGAAGTTACAGCGGCACTGAAAAAAGTGACTTACGACTGTCATGTCACTTTTTTCAGTGCTGTAGTAACTTTGAGTAGTTACTAAAGGAACTGTTGTAAGTCGAGGACTACCTGTAACATTTAACAGATGTTGGATTTTTTGGAGGGTGGTTCCTTTGACTCCTGATAACTGCCTGGACTAGTCAAGGAAGGAAGGAAGGAAGGAAGGAAGGAAGGAAGGAAGGAAGGAAGGAAGGAAGGAAGGAAGGAAGGAAGGAAGGAGAAGGATAGGATAGAGAAGGAAATAAAAGAGAAAGAAAGAGAAAGAAAGAGAGAAGAAGAAAGAGATGGAGAGAGAAAGAGAAAGAGAAAGGAAGGAAGGAAGGAAGGAAGGAAGGAAGGAAGGAAGGAAGGAAGAAAGAAAGACAGAAAGGAGAAAGGAGAAAGGAAAGAAAAAAGAGATGGGGAGAGAGAGAGGAAGAAAGAGGGGGAGAGAGAAAGAAGGAAAGACAGAGACAGAGACAGGAAAGAAAAAGAAAGAAAGAGAAAGAAAGAAAGAAGAACGAAAAAGAAAGGAAAGAAAGAAAGAAGGAAAAAAGAAAGAAGGAAAGGAAGGAAGGAAGGAAGAAAGGAAGGAAGGAGAAAGGAAAGAAAAAAGAGAGATGGAGAGAGGAGGAAAGAGAGGGAGAGAGAGAGAAAAGAAAGAAAGAAAGAAAGAAAGAAAGAAAGAAAGAAAGAAAGAAAGAAAGAAAGAAAGAAAGAAAGGTCTATATTATATCCATCTGATCTGGGAATACGTCTCTCTCTCCCTTCACTCCTGGAGACTCTTTCCTGAAATATTCCAGCTCGCCTTCCTCAATGACATCTGGGTAGGGTAGCGCTTCTGGTGTATTTAGGTCGTCTGTTACTGAATATTTCTCTGTCAGTACAACAAAAAGTGTGATGATCACAGTTAAAGCTCAACA
>NW_015420823.1:0-1436 GCF_001527695.2 Protobothrops mucrosquamatus | reverse complement strand
AACACAGGAGGACAATCTTGGCACAAGAGAAGCGAGCACTCCGTAAAGCCAGAGCTGCAAATGCTGAAGCAACAGTGTCCACATTTCTCTGTTCAGTATGTGGCAGAACATTCCGTGCTAACATCGGTCTCATCAGCCATCTACGGACACACCGTTGATGGCCCACAATCCACAAGATGTCAAGGTCTTCATCGAAAATTGATGGACGAACAACAACAACTCATAGCAGACAAGAGAGGAATTCAAAAGCTATTTTCCATTTGTGTGTTAAATATAAAGAAGAGTAGCATCAAACACTTCAAAGACATTCCCCAACTGCTATGCCTTCCTATGTCTAGGAAGAAACAATAGCATGAAGATTTCTCTTTCAAATATAGAATAGTCAAATCTGCAGAACATGCCATTCAAGCACTGGATACAAATGTAAAGGATATTATTCACTCAAATTGCATGGGTGCTTCCCAAGTCCAAACATCATAGTTTATTAGAACATCTGTTAAGACATTTAGAGGACATCAATTTAAAAAAGATAAAACATCTAATATTTGAAAGACACTATGATTGGATTGCTACTCATGCAATGCTTTGTTGCAACTTTCCCTTCTTTTATTTGCAAGCTGCTTTACAATCTTCTAGAGTAAAAATTTCAAATTACCTCCATTTTAGCATTTGTCCAACGAGGCACTTCTACAATCATATTAAATACAACCTAGCAGGAAAAAAGAAAAGCAAAAATTTAAAAATATCAAAAAACAGGTTAGCATATAAAATGTACTACTCAGCAAAAGCTGTTTTGTTCTTCAGATCTATAGAAGACAAATGATTCTCTCTCTTTCTGAGTCACATCTTAAGTTTGCAAGGTAGAGGGATACAACAGCCAAAAAGAAAAACGTAGCTGTCCCTAAGTGGCTCTTCTTTCTGTGTAGTTTATATATTGAATATTCTATTGCATTATATAACGTCCAGGGTTCAGTAAGAAACAACAATGCCTGATTTCATGGACTTTATTTTTCCGAAAAATTCAGCTACTAATCTTTTTATGAAAACAAATACTGAGAACAAAAGAGGACCATCAAATCATATTGGGTATGATAAATACACAAGTACTTGATGTGGATTGAGCACAATATCATCAAAGATTACCCTCGTAGCAAAGTTGTATTTTTTGGATACCAATGGATAGATGAAAGGATGAATACTCTTAGAATTCTATTTCCCCCCCTCCCGCCCCCCCCAAAAAAGAAACAAAGAGTGATCAGTACAACAACAAAATGCCCACGAGATCTCAGCTATAAAACTAGAGAAGTCACCATTCTTCTTCCAAACAACAGGCACTGCTGAAGAGGTTACAGAATTTAAGAAATGATTATGCCTTGTTTACCACTTACTTCCATTTATCCACGATGATGCACAATATTTAATAATTGGAAAATAAA
>NW_015420822.1:0-1436 GCF_001527695.2 Protobothrops mucrosquamatus | reverse complement strand
AATAGAATAGAATAGAATAGAAATAAGGAATAGAATAGAATAGAATAGAATAGAATAGAAATAAGGAATAGAATAGAATAGAATAGAATAGAATAGAATAGAATAGAAAAGAAATATAGAATAGAATAGAATAGAATAGAATAGAATAGAATAGAATAGAAATAAGGAATATAATAGAATATAATAGAATAGAATAGAATAGAATAGAATAGAAATAAGGAATAGAATAGAATAGAATAGAATAGAATAGAATAGAATAGAATAGGAGCTGGAAGGGACCTTGGAGGTCTTCTAGTCCAGCCCCCTACTCAAGCTGGAGAACCTATACCATCTCAGACAAGTGACTGTCTAGCCTCTTCTCAAAAATCCCCAGTGATGGAGCACCCATGATTTCCAGTGGCAAGCTGTTCCACTGGTTGATAGTCCTCACTGTCAGGAAGTTTCTCCTTAATTCCAGGTTGTTTCTCTCCTTGATCAGTTTCCAACCATTGTTTCTCGTCCTTCCCTCTGGTGCTCTGGTGAACAACCTGACCCCCTCTGCCTTGTGGCAGCCCCTCAGATACTGGAACGCTGATATCCTGTCCCCCCTATTTCTTCTTTTCTTCAGACTGGCCAAACCCAAGTCCTGCAGCTGTTCTTCTTATATTTTAATCTCCAGGCCTTGGATCATCTTACTTGCTCTTCTCTGAATTTTTTCCTCCAAACACTCAACATCTTTTTTGTGATATGGTGACCAAAACTGACTGCAGTATCCCAGGTGTGGCCTCACTAGGGCTTTATAAGCAAAACTGGTGTGGGAAAGGTATGAGCTTGGCAACTCCTTAAAAATACTGTAACTCGCAGAGCATCTTATGAAAGGACACCAATAACTGTGGACAAATGAAGAGGCAAGCTTGGGGGGGGGGTCAAGGTCAGAGGCAGGATGTAGCATCCTCAAGGATGCTTTGGGGACTCCAGAGTTAAATTGGAAAATTGGGTGCGTAAACTCACAACCTTTGCTTTCCTCTGGGCATTGGGCTGGAGTTCCAGGCATCTCCCTTCAACCAGTGGTGGGATTCAGCCAGTTCGCACCAGGTCGGCAGAACCGGTAGCTAATTTTTTGTTGCCCAGGCCCAGAATGGACTTCCGGAAGCGGCATCAACACAGAGAACCGGTTGTTGACATATTTGAATCCCACCACTCCTTCCTTCCTTCCTTCCTTCCTTCCTTCCTTCCTTCCTTCCTTCCTTCCTTCCTTCCTTCCTGTGGTGGGATTCAGCCGATTCGCACCACTTTGGCAGAACCGGTAGCTAATTTTTTGTTGCCCAGGCCCAGAACGGACTTCCAGAAGCAGCATCAACACAGAGAACCGGTTATTGACATATTTGAATCCCACCACTCCTTCCTTCCTTCCTTCCTTCCTTCCTTCCTTCCTTCCTTCCTTCCTTCCTTCCTTC
>NW_015420821.1:0-1436 GCF_001527695.2 Protobothrops mucrosquamatus | reverse complement strand
CCCTTACATATAAGTAACATATACATATTACTCACTGTCCATCTTGAATACATAACAGAAGGAGGAAGCTTTGAGTTCACATGATGTTTCTTAAAAACCTCCAGTGTTAGAGTACCCACAGCTTCTGGAGGCAAGTCATTACACGGATTAATTGTGGACTATTTGTGACTCCCTGCATTGTGTGGGAAATGGATTGATGAGAATAGGACATTAGATACATGAAAGAGTGACGGGTCAGTTACATTATTAATAAGAATAAAAACATGATTTACATTGCAAAAAAGGAAATGCTACCCCTGAGGCCTGCTGTGCAGAGAATCAGCACAGATTCCTTGGGGAAAAATAGAAATTTTTGAGAAAAGGCTGGCCAGGCCAGGTAAGGATTCATGAGCTGGTCAGGAATGAAGAATTATTTTCATCCCAAACAGGCAGGTGTCCTCTTGTGTTGCAATAAATCCATAACCTTAAATAAGTACTTTGGTCTGCGTGAACAAGTGTGTAGGAAGACTATAAAGAAAGAAAGTTGTATCGTGTTTAGCATGAAGATGTCAGGTTTGTGGGCAGATGTTCATCATAAAACTTCTCAGATGATGGAACTAGTCCAACAGAAACTAAAAAAAAATGATCTCCCTTTTCTTTCTGGTTGCCTAGGTTCTACATTCATAGCTTGTTATTATTTTGCAAAGACAAGAATCAGATCTTCCTATCACTCACGTTCATCCATTATCTAGTTACATCACACTTTTCTCAAGATCTGCTTTCCTGTCCCGGAACAGATATGCAAAATCTTCAAAGTTCTGCTTATCATTACTTGCTACTCCAACATTCAATACTATGAGTTATCAAACAACACATGTGACAGTTTCTGCTTGATATGTCAAATTTTGGACATAATCTGCAAACTCTAGTATGGGTGGAGCCTACTCTTCCTCATCTGCTGAAGTACAATTAGCTTGAACAGGACTTAAAACGCACCACATTTTCTCTGCAGCTTCTTCTGCTTTGCCATCATTGGTCCCTCCAGCCATCAATAATGTGAGATATTGATTTTCTTCTCACCAACTTTGAAGATTTGGATGAATAGGTAAGAATAAGTAAGACCTTTGGAAGAACTAATCTAATTTAGGCATATGCAAATGCAAAAATATTTGTCTCCTAAACGAGTAACTTCTGCACCTGATTTTCCATATCAATTTTTGGGTGATATTTATAGGTTGAGAGTTATCTAAAACTCAACTACTTTTTCCTGTAATGTTGGTCATCAAAATGCAGGTTAAATTATCCAAAACTCCATTTTTTTAAGGATCCTGATATAAAAATGAGAGTTTCTCTAAAATTTATCCTTTTAGCCCACTCAACCTTATTTTTTCTCTTTGTCATTCTATGTTTGTGGATAGTTAAACAACTCTTCTTCCAGTAGTTCTGCAGATGCCAGC
>NW_015420820.1:0-1436 GCF_001527695.2 Protobothrops mucrosquamatus | reverse complement strand
ATGTTAAAAGCGATGATCCAAACTTTACGTATAAGTCTGGATATGCAAACTCAAACTATGACTTCAACCAAAGAATTATCTATACAGAATTCTATAGAGAAAGTGAAACAACTAAATGCTATGACAGAAGACTTAGATACTCAACAAATACAGACAATGGAAAACACAAAAAAGAAACTGATAATAGAGAACAAGGAAACGACTTTTCTTATAAACCAGAAGGAATTTGAAGATAAAAAAGAAAAACAGATGAAAGAGAAGATAAATACTTCGGGACAACTGCATCGAACTGGAAAAACAAAGAGACTACCAGCTAAATCAACTAGTCCTCTTAAGAAAACATCAACTGGACGCTCTTATCAACATCAAACAATAGCCACAACAATACAAGGAGATTTTTTTGATGATTTAAAGGCAAAGATACGAAAAATGACCTGGCAGAGAAAAAAAGCTAGAATAAGATTGAAAAAGATTGGGGTTTTGAACTATACATGAGATCTAAAATAGAATATATCTAAATGGATAGAATATGTATTCTGAACACAAGATATTGTAACGATTTTGAGATAAAGAAAATTTTGGTCACATAAAATCTAGAAATATATTGAAATAAGAATATTATACTGTCTTATTAGATTGGTAAGATAGATGGTAGAATTTATATACAAGGTGTGTATTTTAAATATTAGAATGTATGAGGAATTGTGATAAAGGAATTGTGTTTAATTAAAAATCTGGAAAAAAATATTAAATGTTAAATTAAAATATTAAGGGAAAATTAACCATCAGGTTACTGATTGGCTAAAAGTTTGAATGTTTACAAATAACTAAGATTTGAATTTAAGATATTGTTATGAGTTGAGACAAAGGTTAAGTAAAACTTAGAAGTATAAATACTAATAATTAAATTTGTATATGGGTTTGTGGTACAAATGTTGGTGGGGGTTTTTTGTTTTTTTTTAATTTTTTTTTCTTTCTGGAAAGGAAGAAAGAAAGGAAGTAGAAGGAAGAAAAGAAAAAAAATTATTAGCCCCAATTGTGAGATACGAGACTTAGAAATTGGGATAATTTAAAATCTGGAAATGATAAAGATTAAACGTTAAACTTAAATATCAATGGGAAATCAAAGTTAAGAAAAACTTACTAGGTTATTGTCCAAAAGGTGGAATGTCAAATTAATTAAGATATGTATAGACTGAAGATTATTGATGAACATTAGAAAGGTACTTTTTGTTTGATTGCCTGGAGGCCGTACGGGTCTGGATGGGGAGGAACAGACTCAGGCTCAACCCCTCCAAGACCGAGTGGCTGTGGCTGCCGGCGCCTCGGCATAGTCAGCTGACTCCATCGCTGACTATAGGGGGCGAAATTTTGGCCCCCTCAGAGAGGGCTCGCAACTTGGGAGTCCTCCTGGATCCACGGCTGACATTGGAAGA
>NW_015420819.1:0-1436 GCF_001527695.2 Protobothrops mucrosquamatus | reverse complement strand
AACCTATGGGTCGCGACCCCATTTGGGGTCGATCGACCATTTCACGGGGGTCACCAAGCAAGGCTGTCTGCCATTTTTTTCCCTTTTCCGGCGGGTGCCTTACCTCCCTTGAGCTGGGCCAGCTGGTGGTCGGCCTGCTCCGTCTCTGCCGCTTGCCAGCTACGCCTCGGCCGGCGCAGGGGGCGGAACCATGCATGTGCGGTGCTCCCGGGCAGGGAAAGTCCTTGACTTATGACCGGTTGGGTAGTCCTCGACTTACGATCGGTTTAGTCCTCGACTTACGACCAGTTTAGTCCTCGACTTACGACCAGTTTAGTCCTCGACTTACGACCGGTTGGGGGTCGCGGCATTAAAAAGGTTGAGAACCACTGGTATATACAAAACTATTCTATACAGGTAGTTCTCATTTAAGGACCACTTATTCAGCCAGCATTCAAACTGAAATGGTAATCCTTGTAATAGCAACCATTACAGCATCCCCACAATAACATGATTATAATTCAGGTATTTGGCAATTGGCTCGCAATTACAACATCACAGGGATGTTCATGTAATTGCCATTTGCAACCTTCACTGCCAGTGAGGAAACTGAAACAAGGTTGCAAGTGGTGACCACATGCTCTTAATGACAGTATAGGATTTGCCCAATGACACAACCATGGACTGCCAGAACTGTCAGAACTGCATTCACTAAGAAGTAGAGTCATATGATATCACATTTTATGACCAAATCTCTTAGCAACAGAAATTCCAGTCTCAATTACTGTTGTTAACCAAGGACTGTAGAAGATTGACTCAGAATATTATTCAGACGGTACTGAAAATATCTGATATTATATTGTACTTCTGTATCACCATACACAATAGAAGTGAATTGAATTTCCTGAGTGTTGAACTTCTGTAGGCTCAGGGAATGCAGGATTTGCAAAAGTACAAAAAAAAATGAAAGTTTGTGATATAACTTGGGAGAAAGGAGAGAGAAAGAGAATACAATATCTTAAATATTTAAACATTTAAACAAACAATATTTAAATATTGTTGTAAATGTCATACACATAAAATAAATTGGAGTACGTTTAATTTATTATTTTCTATTTTGCTAGATAGATATATCCAGATTGTATAAAAATATGCTGATACACCTTTGCAAGCCTCCTAGAGTTAAAGGCCTGTTCTGACAGTTCTTCCTTTTTACATCTAACACAGTGTTTCTCAACCTTGACAATTTTAAGGCATGTGGGAGGGACTCGTCACTCCCATGTAACACCGCTGCTGCGCGAGCTGCACTGGTTGCCAGTGGCCTTCCGGGTGCGCTTTAAGGTGTTAGTTACCACCTTTAAAGCGCTCCATGGCATAGGACCTGGCTACCTCCGAGACCGCCTTCTGCCACAGATTCCCTCCCATAGACCGGTACGCTCCCACAGAGTGGGTCTCCT
>NW_015420818.1:0-1436 GCF_001527695.2 Protobothrops mucrosquamatus | reverse complement strand
GCCCTGAGGATGTCGGAAGGATCCGACGAAAGCTTGGCCCCTATGATTGTATGCTTTTAAAAGTTTTTAAAGGTTTTTTACTAAACTTTTAATTGTCTTATACTCTCCTGGTGTTCGCATTTTTATTTTGTATTATGGATATTCCCAGGAGTCATTCGTCTGTCTTTTATGTTATTTGCAACCATATATATATATATATGTGTGTGTGTGTGTGTGTGTGTGTGTGTGTGCGCGCACACACACACACACACACACACACATACAGAAAGTTTTTCAGACAGACCGGTCTGATTGATTGCACCTTGGCATTTTTGACTGCTATACTGCAGTTCTACTTTTTATAATCACTTTTGCCTTGCAGCCCCCCAACTAGGGGCGTTAAGCAGGCTCAAGTCGCTACTGTGATACATTACAAATTCAGAGTCCTTTTTGCTGACAAAGACTCTTTGTCAGCAAAAAGAAATCTGAATATGTATATATATATACATACATACATACATACATACATACATACATACATTTTAAATTCTTGTAAAACTTGTATTAAATTTTTTAATTTTTTCCCCACTAACATTTAGAGGAAACTCACCTGGTTCTGTAAAACTTGTCAGCCCAAAGGTTCCTAATGGCTGAAATGCAATTAACAAGCAGTTTTCAAAAGTGATTAGAAAAGTAAGTATATGAGCCCAGGGTCTTTTTGAAGGCAACAACTTCTGTTTGAGCAAAAAGATGGCTATTCCCTTGTCTTCCAGAGCTCTAAACCTCCCCAGAAACTGCTAGTTTTGCAGTCTCCTCATGAGGAGCAACTATTAGGAGCGCTTGTAGGCAATTGTTCCTTGTCCAAAGAGGAATTTGTAATTCCTTCTTCTGGAGAGGAATTATGAAGAGCCAGTCTACTTTCTGGGCTCTTCATTCCCTCACAGTTGTTGGCTGTGCTTTTAGCAGAGCTGTCTTCAGTTCTCTATATTTCTTCCAGAAATCCTTCTATTCTTTCTTTTGATATTGCATTCTGTAGTTTTGTATGTACTGATGAATAAATCATTTGCTTATTTGTCTAGAGTTCAGATATTCCACTGAGTTCAGAAAAGATAATTTTATGTTTATTACATAACTGGTTTGTTCTTCATGTTTAATTCCCTATAGTTACCTTTAATCATAAGGTACATTTAGAAAAGTGCAGCAGAAACTGAATTCAGTTCACATACAGGTTCAAGAAGTAGAAACTGAGATATATTTAAAAAATGAACCCTACAAATATCTTTTCATTTCTAATTCAGATAGCCGCATCCATTAGACTGTGCTCTTCAACTTGAAGGTTAATGAATTCTGAAGTTGTAAATGGTTAATCTGTTTTGCAAAAGACCTGGTCATACTTTTTAGGTCGATATCTCTGCCTGTAAAAATGAATTTTCCATTAAAGCTTAAGTAGATATAAA
>NW_015420817.1:0-1436 GCF_001527695.2 Protobothrops mucrosquamatus | reverse complement strand
TCAAATACTTTGGCCACCTAATGAGAAGGAAGGACTCACTGGAGAAGGGCCTAATGCTGGGAAAGATTGAGGGCAATAGAAGAAGGGGACGACAGAGAATGAGGTGGCTGGATGGAGTCACTGAAGCAGTAGGTGTGAACTTAAATGGACTCCAGAAGATGGTAGAGGACAGGAAGACCTGGAGGAACGTTGTCCATGGAGTCGCAATGGGTCGGAAATGACCTTGCAATTAACAACAACAACATGGCAACTGACTATTGACATCTTTTTGTGAAAAGTTGCCTTAAGTTGAAATTCACTCTCTAATAGAAGCAACTCTTGCCCCCCCCTGAATGGATTTTAGTTGAATGCTGAACATAAAGTTGAAAAAGTTTGCATTAGCTGCGTGCCATGGGAACTTGAACTGTCTGTAGATCTTTAACAAGGTACTGTACTAATGTTCTGAATAAAATAGAAAGCTTCCCTCTTCCATATAATGCCATGGAAATGGTGTGATTATTTGACAAGAAGTCAAACTGGAGTACATGGTGTTTCTTACCTTTACTTGCTCGTATTGGGAACTCTTATAAAAATGACAGACATTTTACAGGAAGACTTTCCCTATCATTTTATTCTTACACTTGAGTAATACTGTACCAGCTACATGTCATCACTACTTGTTAAAAGCATAGGGAGGCTAATTTCAATTGTGAAATATTTACATTTCAAATTCAGGAGAGGTTTTGGGGGAGAACATGCAAGAAAGAACATGGAGACCCAGCATTTATTTTAATGATTTAGGAGTGGTGAATGAGGGGACTATGATGGTAGAGAACTGCATGTGTCCCAAGTCACCAATTTTTTCTCACAATACAGTACATCACATTATCATCATAAACTGTATCCTGACAGGAGAACCTTTGTGCTGTATGAGTATGGAGGTTAGGATGCCAAGCTGTTTCCTGTCCACCTCTCTATTTCTTGCTTGTGGATATCAAGCCATTTTGTCACCCTGCTCTTCTCTGCTTTTCTCTGCCAGGGGAAGAAACAGAGTAACATTCCCTCAAAGCAAAGAGGGAATGTTTGCAGATTGAGAATATGATTTTTGGCAATATTTGCCTCACCATCTTCATATACATGCAAGTATATATGCATTTGTGTGAAAATAGGTCACTCTACTGAGCCCACTGAATCACTAAAAGATTAAATATCTTGGAATAAATTGTGTAGTAGAAATAGAAGAAGAAGATGCTCTGAACTACTTAGAAGCTCATTTTTTTCTGCAGGTTTCTGTTAGATTTTGAATATTTGGAACAGCTAATCTACACAATGTCATGCTTGTTCCTGACAAAAAGGGTAAAGAATATCAGGGTAAAAAACATAATAGTGTTCTTTTTTATATTCAAAAGCACTACTTTTTCTAACTAAAATGTGTTCCCTATCCCACAATATTTCTT
>NW_015420816.1:0-1436 GCF_001527695.2 Protobothrops mucrosquamatus | reverse complement strand
CAGGGTGCCGTCGGCCAGACAGTGCCGGCTGGCGACCCCAAGGGGGAGGGCCTTCTCTGTGGGAGCTCCCACCCTCTGGAATGAGCTGCCCCCAGAGATCAGGGTGATCCCTGATCTCCCTTCCTTCCGCCGCGCCCTTAAGACATGGCTATTCCAACTTGCAGGACTGGCCTAGGGGAAAATTTTAATGGGGTTTTAATGGGGTTTTAAAGCAATTTTTAAATTAATTTGACCAAATTATTAATATTTGATTTTACTTATGTTTTTAAATTTGTAGTTTTTGGGGATTAGTGTTTTATCTGGTTGTTAGCCGCCCTGAGTCCGGAAGGAGAAGGGCGGGATATAAATTAAATTAATAAATAAATAAATAAATAAGAATGCGATTAACAAAAATGGTTTCAGACATCAAGAAATTGGCATCAGCTCACCAAGCACAAGGCAGCCATTGATATTCTTTTTTTTTTTTGCTTTTTGTGTACATACATTTTTTTTTGTTAATAACTGTCTGAGCTTTTATCGTTGTATTTGCTTGCATTGGATTTCACGTTTCAGTTTGAGTTTTCGGCTTCATTTTCAAATTTTTGTTGTGCTCTGTAAAACATTTTGTGTGTCTCTTTGTATTGTACTTTTTTAGTGTGCACTCCAGTTCGATATTATATTTCCTTTGTGTCTTTTTGATCCTTTTTACAGCGTGCGTGACTATATATACTTTCAGAGTTTTTGTCTGGAAATTCTTAGTTCCTGCATTGCGGTTTGTTCTTATGCCCTTTTTATATTTCTTTTTGCATCTTAAATTTCACTTGTAATTCGGTCATTAAATGTGATGGGTGGCACCAACATTTTTCACACAGTTGAGATATGGGAAAAAGACTGGAAATAAATTATTTGCATCGATATGTCCTGATGACAATTTTAAAGAAAACAAAAAAAAAGTGTTTGCATAAATTGAAGAATTATTTCCTATGTTGTGATTGAGAGGTTATGTTGGGGGATGGGGGCGATGACAACTTCCTCATTGGCTCAAGGGGGCGATTCGTTCAAAAAGGTTAAGAACCACTGTTATAGCCAAGAGAATTCGAACCCAGAAAGAGCACGGTCGCAATGGGTACAGATATGAAACATTTATGTACTGATTTATTTATAAAATTTGAATGTCACTGACTCAGAAGAAGCTCCCAGTAGTTTACAGCTTAACATAATTTTTTTTAAAAAAAAAAAACCTGAAATAATTCCTTTAAAAAAAGCATCCATCCATTATGGAAAGTCAATTTGGTGTAGTGGTTAAGGCAGCAGGCTAAAAAACAGGAAACAGTGAGTTCTAGTTTCTCCTTAGTCATGAAAACCAACTGGGTGACTTTGGGCCAATCAGCAAGAGATAGTAGATTCTGCTCCACCTTGGGCATGAAAGCTGACTGAGTGACTTTGGGCTAATCACT
>NW_015420815.1:0-1436 GCF_001527695.2 Protobothrops mucrosquamatus | reverse complement strand
TTCCAGCAAGCGGGACTGGCCTAGGGGATTTTATAGGGGTTTTAATTACTTTTAAATTTGACATTCTCAAATATTTCATTTTAATTAAATTTTAACTGGGTGTAATATGTTAGCTTTTTATCATTTGTCAGCCGCCCTGAGTCCGAAAGGAGAAGGGCGGGATATAAATACAATTAATAAATAAATAAATAAATAAAATTAGGTTTCACTCCTGGATGGTTTTAGGCTTCACAAGGGAGTAAGATTTACCAGGAGAATTTTGATAGTGTGTTCAATATTTATTATAACATGTTAAGAGTTTATATTTTCGAATATTCCGGTCAGGTGCTAGTAGAGAAATTGTGGAATTGTTGTGTAGTAATCTTAATCATTTTTTTCTAATACACATTCTTAGATTGGTGATGGAGAGGGTATTCCAGTATTTGAGGGGCTGCCACAAAGAAGAGGGGTCAACTTATTTTCCAAAGCACCAGAAGGCAAGACAAGAAACAATGGATGGAAACTAATCAAAGAGAGAAGCGACCTGGAATTAAGGAGACACTTTCTAACAGTAAAGACAATTAACCAGTGGAACAGCTTGCCTTTAGAAGTTGTAAGTGCTTCATCAGGTTTTTAAGAAAAGACAGCCATCTATCTGAAATAGTATAGGGTCTCCTGCTTGAGTAGGGGGTTGGACTAGAAGACCTCCCACGTCCCTTCCAGGTCTATTCTGATTGATTGATTTTTATTCTTGTGATTACCCATCCAAACTGAAACAAAGAAAATCTGGCACAAATTAAATTTAAAAAGAAAAAAGAATGTAAAATTATTTACTTATCAGTCGCTATAGACATGAAATATCCATAGAGGCTATGAACATCATAATGTTTCCCTGCCTTTTGGACTGCATCCATACAAAGTGTCTTTGAATACATAACTCCATCCAGAATCTCTGCAGAAAAAAGACATTTTAAAAAAATCTATTGAATTAAAAAAAATCTCTATTGAACATTTCAATGTATAGCTTTCTGGAAGAAAAGACAAGCAAATGTCATTTTTTGTGGAATTCCAGTTTTTGAAAGTTACTTTTTTTTCTTTAAATCCACTACACTAGTTTTTAATAAGGTTAATATTCAATATAGATTTTGCTAATTCAAAATTACTTGATCAAATTTCTAAATCAGCTTTAGGAATACAATCAGAGCTCATATCAAATCAGATACTTCCTAATTAATTCAGATTCTTCTCTGTACTAGAATAAATGCTATTTACAAATAATCGCAACACAATTATATCTGAATTAAAAGGAAAAAAATCCTAGTTAGATTGAATCAATGATAAAGAGCAGGGGTGTCAAGCCCGATCGCATTATGGGCCGTATCGTGACATATCGGGATATTTTTTGCCTTTGTGGGGCTGGAGTGGGCATGGCCTGCTTGGGCCACATCCAGCCTGTG
>NW_015420814.1:0-1436 GCF_001527695.2 Protobothrops mucrosquamatus | reverse complement strand
ATAGAAAGACCAGAAAAATAATGACAATGAATCATGCCCTTCATCCACGAAGTGACATTGACAGACTTTATCTACCAAGGCAAATAGGTGGGCGTGGAATGCTGCAAGTACATCAGATGGTTGAAGAAGAAAA
Organism: Protobothrops mucrosquamatus; assembly: GCF_001527695.2. Taxonomy (NCBI): domain Eukaryota; kingdom Metazoa; phylum Chordata; class Lepidosauria; order Squamata; family Viperidae; genus Protobothrops; species Protobothrops mucrosquamatus. Next base: position 1,303 of record NW_015420814.1, on the reverse strand, counting down.
AATGGCTTTGGAAGAATATCTGAAGGACAATGATGAAGATGCACTGAAATTAGTATATCAGGAAGGTTTACTGACTACTGGAGAGACCAAACTGGCCTACAAGAAAGACCAAATGAAGAACAGAATAGAGGCATGGGAAGACAAAGCACTACATGGCCAGTACATTAAAAAAATAGCTGGGAAAGCAGATAATAGCAAGACCTGGCAATGGCTAAGAACAGGAAAATTGAAGAAAGAGACCGAGGGACTAATTCTGGCTGCACAAGACCAAGCCTTAAGGACAAATGCATATAAAGTCAAAATTGAGAAGACAGCAACAGGCATTAAGTGCCGCCTATGCAAAGAAGCTGAAGAAACAGTGGACCACCTGGTAAGTTGCTGCAAGAAGATTGCACAGACTGACTACAAGCAGCGGCATGACAAAGTAACAACAATGGTGCATTGGAAGATCTGCAAGAAATATTATTTGCCTGTAAGCAAAAACTGGTGGGATCATAAAACAGAGAAAGTCATAGAAAATGATAAAATTAAATTGCTCGGGGACTTCAGAATTCAAACAGACAAGCACTTGCAACATAACACCCCGGACTTAACAATTGTCGATAAGAAAGACAAAAAAGTCTGGATAATGGACGTGGCAGTGCCTGGAGACAGCAGAATAGATGAGAAGGAACTGGAGAAGATAACAAAATACAAAGACCTACAACTAGAAATAGAAAGACTGTGGCAAAAGCAAGCAAGGGTAGTACCAATAATAATAGGCGCCTTGGGTGCAATCCCAAAACAACTGGAGCACCACTTGAACACCATTGGCATTGACAAATTCGCCATTAGTCAATTGCAAAAGGCGGCCTTACTAGGAACTGCTTCCATCCTGCGACAATATCTGTAATACTATCAAACATCCACATCTACCTATCCCAGGTCCTTGGTAAGGACTCGATAGGTAGACAAAATGCCAAATCCAGTCTGAACATCTGGCTGACTGTGCGATGATGATGATGATGATGATGATGATGATGATGATGATGATGATGATGATGATGATAATAATAATAATAATAATAATAATAATAATAATTAAAAAAAAAAAATTACATTTACTGGTGAATTGTCAGTGGGCAATCTAACTCTGCCTGAGGCTGAGAAGGACAAGCCCACATGGGAGGATTCCAGCAGTTTCTTTGCAACCTGTTGTGAAACCTGAGCAGCTGTACTGAGCAAAGTTGTTTCATTGTTCTCAGTGTCAGTTCAGCCAGGTCAGGTTGCAAAACTCAGGTTTTTCTATCCAGCATGAGGAGGA
>NW_015420813.1:0-1436 GCF_001527695.2 Protobothrops mucrosquamatus | reverse complement strand
CACACACACACACACACACACACACACACACACACACACACACACACACAGACAGACACACACACCTCTGTCCTGCCAGGAAATGTAGTGAAAATTTCCCCTTTCCATACTTTCTATTCATCATTAGGATGGATACTTTTGAGGAAAAAAAATCTCTTTTCAGTCCCTTTGCAGGAATCACTGCAGATAATTCATTTGCAAATGGGCAACTTTTCGATCAATAACTTGGGTGTGGAAGTTACTTAAACTATACTGTAAAATATTCCCTATTGTATTGGAATCTTTCTAAATTTTGGCAGCACCCTCAACGTAGCAAGGAGGTGCAAAATAAAAGGCTTATTTGTTTGAGGGACAGTATCTCTACAGGGATGGACAAAATGGGATTTAAACAGAGTGATTTCCTTCTAAAGCCCAGCTTCTTTCTTGAGTGGCTTTTCTCTGGGATTATAGCCAAAAATCAATGTGGACTATTTGCCCAGCAAACTTCATAAGGGCGCTTCTTTACTGGAGGTGGCATTTTCATATCAGTCATAGGAGCAGAGCTTCCGGCCTCCTGCAGTTATTAAAGATCATTTGACCTTCTTTTTATTCCAAACAAAGAACCTGTCCAAAGCAACAACGAGGCTTGGCTATAGGTCTTTTCAGCTTTACTTTGGTAGAATGCTCAAAAGAGGTCTCTTTCGGAATAGTTTGGCACAGACACACAGACACACAAACACACACAGACAGATGATATAGATATATAGATATGTAGATGTAGATGTAGATTACTGTGTCTGTGGGTGTTTGTATGTGTGTCTGTGTGTCAAACTGTTCCAAAAGACACACACACACACACACACTTTTACCCATTAGTTTTTAGATCAAAAGTCCCAATTTAGGAAACAGGGTACTTCTTAAAAGGCATTTTTTTTCTCATGCAATTATTCTCTTCTGGCCCATTCTGCCTGCCTGCCTGCCTGTCTGTCTGTCTGTCTGTCTTTGATTGATTGATTGATTGATTGATTGATTGATTTTTAACCCATGTTCATTACTTTATAGGTAATATACCGCCCTGAGTCCTGCGGGAGAAGGGCGGTATATAAATTAAATTAATAAATAATAAATTAATAAATAATAAATAAATAAACTCAAGGCAGCAAACTTACCTAATACTCCTTCTTCTTCCTATTTTCCTCACAACACCCTTGTGAGGTGAGTTGGGCTGAGAGAGAGTGACTGGCCAAAAGTCACCCAGACATCTTTCATGTCTAAGGTAGAACTAGAACTCATATTCTCCTGGTGATTGGCTCAAAGTCACCCAGACAGCTTTCTTGCCTAAGGCAGGACTAGAACTCACAGTCACCTGGTTTCTAGACCAGCACCTTAGGCACTACGCCAAACTGACTCAATTCTCTTAAATACGGGGCATCTTGTTTTCCTCATGACTGATACTT
>NW_015420812.1:0-1436 GCF_001527695.2 Protobothrops mucrosquamatus | reverse complement strand
CATAAAATAGAGAAAGTCATAGAAAATGATAAAATTAAACTGCTCTGGGACTTCAGAATTCAAACAGACAAGCACCTGCAACATAACACCCCAGACTTAACAATTGTCGATAAGAAAGACAAAAAAGTCTGGATAGTGGACGTGGCAGTGCCTGGAGACAGCAGAATAGACGAGAAAGAACTGGAGAAGATAACAAAATTATTATTATTATTATTATTATTATTATTATTATTATTATTATTATTATTATTATTATTATTATTATTATTATTATTATTATTATTATTATTATTATTATTATTATTATTATTAACCCTGTGAGGTAAGTTGGATGGAGAGAGAGAGTCCTATATGTACTTTTATTAGAGATATTACAGTATACTATATTACAATCCTTATAAATGTTTATCAGTGGTCTATCTTCCATTACCTGTTTGCCAGCTTTACCATCAGCTATAAATTAGCCCCGAGAGATGCATTGTATATCAAACGTGAAGCTCAGTTATTCAACTCACCTGACTGACAGTGGCTACATAATAAATTACAGGAAGTATCGGTTCTGGGTTGCAAAAAACCCTATATTAAATCTGTTGCTTTTTTTTTTTTTAGGGGTCTGTGTGCAGGAAAAGATTTTAGATCCATTTATTCAGACTGTGTATCTCACATGATCCGTGCTATTCCTGGAGACTCTTTCTCCAGGCTGATACGATGCCATGACTGACTGTTCTGGCATGATCTTTAACAGCCAGGAAAAGCAGGAGGGATTTGAAACCTGGTTAGCTGTGCCTTTACCGGTCTGTATGTAGCTTGCTGAAAAACGAGATGTAACGATAGCTCGAGCTTCTCTTTAAATAAGGCGACCAACTTTTTTACAATGAAAAGGAGGACACAAATAAATTGAAGGAAAAAATATCGTAAATAAAAGAAACATTTTATTCATTGCAACAATAATGCAGACAACTTGCATGTGCAAAGTTTGCCGGCCGGGTGTTTTGGCGCACTCAGCAGCAATTCCTACTGGCTTTCGAAGGCCAATAGCAGGAGTAGCACAGCTCATGCAGAAGTTGAAAAAAAAAACCCATCAAAAAAAGGTGCCGGAACGCCGTTCTGAGCGTTCTATGAGGGGAAAAAAAGCCCTGCAGATTAGTCTTCAAATATCGAAAAGGAGGACATGAAGGAGGACACTTTTCGAGGGAGGACAGAACTTAAAAAAGGAGGACTGTCCTCCCTAAAGGAGGACGGTTGGTCACCTTACTTTAAACAATCCATGTGTTTCAGGACCTCCTGCCACGAATAGTAATTGTTTCTTTTTAATACCTGACAATGTTTGAACTAGAAAATGGAGAAAAATAAAGGGGAAATATATACATATATAAAAAATGAAAATGGCCATTTCCTCAGCAGTGATTTAAAGTATCTCACAGTATCCTTTATAA
>NW_015420811.1:0-1436 GCF_001527695.2 Protobothrops mucrosquamatus | reverse complement strand
TCATTCCAGAGGGCAGGAGCTGCCACAGAGAAGGCTCTCCCCCTGGGGGTCGCCAGCCGGCATTGTCTGGCCGACGGCACCCTAAGGAGGCCCTCTCTGTGGGAGCGGACTGGTCGAAGGGAGGTGTTTGGTAGGAGGCGGTCTTGCAAATACCTAGGTCCATTGCCATGGAGCGCTTTAAAAGTTGTTACTAACACCTCTCATCTATGTATCAATCATCTATCTATCTATCATCTATCTGTTCTTCTACCATTTAGGTAGCCATCCATCTCACTAGACGTTGTAAGTAATTATATAGCTAAATGTCTATGGAGAGTCTCAGTCATCCAGGTCATGGTTGTCCCAAAGGTCCTTTTTCAAAAGGCTATTGGACTTCCTTTGTTTTTTCTTGAAGACATTTCACTTCTCATCCAAGAAACGTCTTCAGTTCTGACAGTCAGTTCTGATAAGTCAGAACTGATGAAGCTTCTTGGATGAGAATGGTATAGGGTTTTCTGCCTGAGCAGGGGGTTGGAGTAGATGACCTCCAAGGACCCTTCCAACTTCTTCATCAACATCATCATCATCACCACCATCACCATTATCACCACCACCACCACCACCACCACCACCACCACCACCACCACCACCACCATCATCATCATCATCATCATCATCATCATTATTATTATTATTATTATTATTATTATTATTAAGAGGCAAAATATCTTCAAGGAAGAACAAAGAAACTCCAATTGCCTTTTGAAAAAGCACCTTTGGGATAAGTAATTATACCTATTCGGATGGATGGATGGATGGATGGATGGATGGATGGATGGATGGATGGATGGATGGATGGATATGCAAAGTAACATCTGAAAAAATGCCAGCAATCAAGAGAGCAGTAGAAACCTGGAAGTATTGTGCTGAAAAGCTAGAATTTAGCAATCATTCCACCAAAAGAATATTGTAGAAGAAGGCAATGGCAAATAGCCTCTATAATGTTGCCAAAATGTGGGAGTCTTTACATTTTTAAATGACACAGGAAAATAAAGAAGACTGTTAACCAGAAATACATACACAGGGCTATCTATAGGAAGGTTGGGAAAATCAAGATGGTGGCTGTGACAGTCCAATTGAAGTCCTACCCCTCTTAATGGGCAACATATGTACAATAGGTGTAAACATGTGTAAAAGGGGGGCAGGGCTTCAAGTTGCAGCCACCATCTTAACTATCTTTTTAATTCCCTCAAAACACACACACACACACAATCGTTTGCGCCTGTCTATGTTGTTTTGATAGGACTTTTGTTCAACTTCTTCTCCTGTTGCTAGGCTCTCGCTTAGCTTGAGAAACTATACAGGTATACAGTATAAACATCTGGAACTACTATGATAAACTCCAGTTTTGAGCCATAGTTTTGAGAATTTTCTTTCAAAGGAGAACGAACTCCCCC
>NW_015420810.1:0-1436 GCF_001527695.2 Protobothrops mucrosquamatus | reverse complement strand
GCAGTAGAAAGACAAATATCTCGGGTTTTCGGGATGTGACCGAACTCTTCCCAATCACCAACTCTGCCTGGGGAACGTTAGCAGGATTTTATAAACAGATAATTTTACAAAGGTTGTCCCTAGAATCCACACGAGGTTTTTGAGGGCTACGTTTTCCTATCTAGTGTGAAACTGCCAATTATTATTACGTCTACTACCAGTTATGCTAGTTTCTATTTCCAATTCAATCTAGGTCACCAATTATATATGTGGCTCATTTATTAGAACTCAATATGTCAAGCTGTGTACAATTACGAAAAGAGAGACGTTTTCATGTTAATCAACTGACTCTGCAAGGAAGGAACAGACAAAAACTGCAACACAGATGTTACTATTACCCCCAATGTTTCCTACTTGGGGCTATAACCCCCTTCCGCTCCCTTGTTATTCAGATGCAAAGTTTTGGGGGGATTTCGAATGCAAAGTTTTGGGGAGAACGTTGAGGAGTCATAATGTTAATGTGAATGATAAATTGGAGGCATTGTGGGAAAGAAAGATTTTCCCCATAGCAACCAACTATGGAGGAAGGCTGTGAAAATGACTTATTAAAAAAAGAAAACAGGCTGGAAAGCAACTATTTAAGAAAAGGCATGACTTGTTTTGCCTGGTGCCATACGGAAAAAAATATCAAGCCTTTTTCCCCCGTGATCTGCTCTTATTCTCCTGCCTGGGGAGGGGGTTGGACTAGATCAGGGCTTTTCAACCAGTGGTACGGGTATTACCTGTGGTACATTGGTACCTGGCAGGTGGTACGCGACCATCCTAGAAAAGTGGTAGCGGGGGAGGGGAATGAGCTGAACCGGTGGCAGCACCGCACAAGCCTGAGCGAGAGATGGCTGGAGCTGCAAGGCTGTCAGGGCTCAGCGGAAGCGCCAGGATCAGTGCCGCTTTCCAGCTGATTGGCGCTTCTTCGGGGCTGTCAGGGCTCAGTGGAAGCACCAGGATCAGCGCCAGGATCCAGCTGGAGCTCAGTGCTGATCCTGGCATGTCTGCTGAGCCCAGAAGAAGCGCCGATCAGCTGGAATGTTGCAGCATCTCCAGGGTCTTGTGATTTACATTCAGATGCTTGGCCACTGATTCATATTTATGACGGTCACAGTGTCCCAGGGTCATGTGAAGTGACCAAAACCTGCTGCAACCACCCAGCAGACAGGGGGAATAAAAACCCAAAAAAACCCCACCCCACCCCCGCTGCCAATCCTCAACAGAAATGCTCACAACAATGGAAACCTTGGACAGGAGGAAGAGTGCCACCGGGCGGGCAGGCAGGTGTCTTGCTCGGCTGTGGCTTGGGGGGCACTTTTTTCAGTGCCATTGTAACTTCAAACAGTCACTAAGCGAACTGTTGTAAGTCAAGGACTACCTGTACTTTATCACTTTTTTCCTTTTTTTTTTTT
>NW_015420809.1:0-1437 GCF_001527695.2 Protobothrops mucrosquamatus | reverse complement strand
GAAGAGACTGGACAGCCATTTGTCCGAAATGGTATAGGGTTTCCTGCCTGAGCAGGGGGTTGGACTAGATGACCTTCAAGGTCCCTTCCAACTTTATTATTATTATTATTATTATTATTATTATTATTATTATTATTATTATTATTATTATTATTATTATTATTATAATATATTACTATGGGGTGCTGTTATTGCTACTTCTAATTACTATGAATTCAGTTAGTAGATTGCAAATATTGAGAGAGCTGAAACTATGAATAGCCTTAGGGTATCTCAAGGACTATAATACTGATTGTGGTATGTGTCCTGAGATGGGTTAAGAATTATCTTGAAAAAATATTCTTTTTCCGGATTGTGTTTTTAATTATCTATTAAATAAATTAAAAATGAGAAAGAGTATTATGTACCGTATGCATATATTGGGTGTAAGATGAAGGAATGGTAAATGAGAAGGTGAAAACTGCCCATAAGTATCATTTTTACCACAACCATAGTTGGCTGTGACATTCTTGAGCCTCTTTAACACCTACATAGAACAGGGACTTTTAGCAGGTGATAAAACTTTTTTTTTTTTTTTTTGCACCAGGAGTGGACCATCTGTGGCCCTGGATCAGATTCAAACCTCCCTGCAAGAGACAAGTTCAGACTTTTGGTAAGAGCCATTTCTCCTTGTCTCAGAACTGGGCAATGTCAAAGGAGGAAAAAAAAATGTCAGAAAGGTGTCCCACACCTTGCCTGTTATGTGTCCTCCAATAAATAATCTCTAAAATATTATTGCTATTATTTCCCTTTATATGCATATATATGTATGTATGTATGTATGTATATTTGGTCCGCATAAGACAGCAAACATACCTAACACTCCTGCCTATTTTCCCCACAGTTCTGTGCAGTTTTGATTTTAACATAATTTTGCACTAGTTTAACATGTCTCTTAAAGGTTCCTTTGCATGGGACCACATAGACCAGTGTTTCTCAACTTCAGCCACGTTAAGATGTGTGGACTTCAACTCCCAGAATTTGAAGTCCACAATCTTAGTGACTGGCTATTCTAGACTTTATTTGCATTTGAATTAGCATTGCCAGAATTGTTTTTCCTCCAAAATCTCAAACAAATCCAAATTCTTCGGTTCCATGCAAAGCCTACTTAACCAAGAGCTGAATTGCACTTTTGTGAAGCTAGAATACAGTGCACCGCACATCTGCTATTAGGGGAAGCTTCTCCTTCCATGAGGAAAGAGCAAAATTGCTCCCCATGAGGTTTTCCGAATTAAAACACTGTACAGGTAATCCTCAACTTACGACAACTGAGCCCAAAATGTCTGCTATTGAGACATTTAAGTGAATTTTGCCCCATTTTAGGACTTCCTTGCCACAACTGTTAAATGAATCACCGCAGTTGATATGTAACACGATTGTTAAGTGAATCTGGTTTCC
>NW_015420808.1:0-1437 GCF_001527695.2 Protobothrops mucrosquamatus | reverse complement strand
TTTGTCTTGAGATCCCTGGCTCCAAACTTTCTGATGGTTCCACATCTGCATATGTATAAGACTAACTACTGCCCTGGGCAAAGAGATGAGGCCAGGTTTGGTTTCTGCTTTTCAGAAAATGCTTTTAAAAATCCTTTTGGTGAACAATATTTTTTTCCTGCCTTTTTAATATTTCCTTCTCTGGGTTAACTTCCCACAAGGCTAAGGTTGGGAAAGGTGAGATTCTGTCTCAGATGTTTGCCAATGCAGTACTAGATATTTATCCCATGTTTGGAGAAAAGGAACCAAGACTAAAAACATATTTGAGGGAAGAAACCTCAAGGAACTCAGCAGATTTGCTATCTGAGTAACTATGGTCGTGAACATCTTTTAAAACAATTCAAGAGAGCAATCTCAGAAATGACCACAAGATGTCAGCACTGGCTAAGAAAAGGATCTCAAGGCTATTTGGAAACTTGGAAATAGTTAAAAATAGTTACTGAAAACTATGATCAACTTAATATACAAGTTGCTACACCTTGATTTATTAAATAAGCCACAAAAGGCTGCCTTTTTATTAGACTAAGCCAGTAATTCCCAATCTTATCGACTTTAAGATTAAGGGGTAGTGCTCTTCAACTTCTTCATAAATGATGTAGGTCACGGGTGTTAAACTCGCAATGTCACATGACATGTTGCAATGTATCACAACTTTTTTTCCATTGCCGGCAATGGGGTGGGTGCGGTTTTGCCATGACACATTTGGCCTGTGGGCTGGTAGTCTGACACCCCTGATGTAGATGAAGGGATAGATGGAGAACTCATCAAATCTGCAGATCACATCAAGCTGTGGACAATTGCTAAACCTTGAGCATTGGGCCCTAGCCAACAAAATGCAATTCAATGTTGAGAAAATTAAGGTCCTGCACTTAGGCAGGAAAAAACAAATGCACAGATCCCAAAGGTGTTTTTTTTCAGGACGCAACTGGACTTCCTTGTTTTTCTTTGAAGACGTTTCATTTCTCATCCAAGAAGCTTCTTCAGCTCTGACTGGATGGTGGGGAGTGGAAGGATTTATACTCCTTGCAGACAGCTGGTCATTTGCCTTCTTTTAGAGAGTCGTTGAAACCATTTGGAGGTTTACCTGTGTCTTCAGAGTCCCCTGAGTAGTGCAAATGTGTGTGGAGCAGGATGTGGCTGCAGGATGCACAGATACAGAATAGATGGTACCTGGCTCAAAAGTAAAGGGATCCAGATGTCCTAGTGGGCAACTACTTACATTTGAACCAGCAATGCACCGCAGCTGCCAAAAAGGCCTAGGCTGCATCAACAGAGGAATAGTATCAAGATCACATGAAGTGACAATACCATTTTATGCTGGACTAGTGAAGCCACTCCTGGAATATTGCATCCAGTTTTGGTCACCATGATACAAAAAAAAAAAAAAAAAAAAAAAAA
>NW_015420807.1:0-1437 GCF_001527695.2 Protobothrops mucrosquamatus | reverse complement strand
TCCTTCAAAATAATCACCTGGTTATTTTTCCAAAATTAAGAAGCTTCTGTCCTATAAAAGGGTCCAGAAATACTCACCTCCTCCTTGTTATTCTCCCAAAATGAGAAACCTGGCTATTGTCTACAAGGATCTACAAATACTTTCTCTTGGTTATAGTCCCAAAATCAGAAAGCTCCTGTCCTATAAAAGAGAACAAAAATGCTCACCTTCTCCTGGTTATTGTCCCAAAATAAGGAACCTGATGTCCGATACAAAGTTCTACAAATCCTCTCAATTTCCTGGTTATTATTCCAAAATTAAGAAGCTTCTGTCCTATAAAAGGGTCCAGAAATACTCACCTTCTCCTGGTTATTTTCACAAAATCAGGAAGCTGATGTTGCATTCAAGGTTCCAGAAATACTCAACTATTCGTGGTGATTCTCCCATAATCAAGAAGCTGGTGTCCGATACAAAGTTGAACAAATACTCTCCTTCACGTGGTTATTTTTCCAAAATTAAGAAGTTTCTGTCCTATAAAAGGGTCCAGAAATACTCAACTCCTCCTTGTTATTCTCCCAAAATCTGGAACCTGATTTCCAATATAAGAAACACTCATCTTTTCCTGATTAATGTCCCAAACTCAGGAAGTTCATGTCCTATACAAAGGTCCAGAAATACTCAACTTCTCCTGGTTATTCTCTGAAAATGATGAAGCTGTATGTCAGATACAAGGATCCAAAAATACTCACCTCCTCCTTGTTTTTCTCCCAAAATCTGGAACCTGATGTCCAATAAAAGGGTCCAGAAACACTCATCCTCTCCTGATTAATGTCCCAAAATCAGAAAGCTGCTGTCCTATAGAAGGGAACAAAAATGCTCATCTTCTCCTGGTTATTTTCACAAAATCAGGAAGCTGATGTCGCATTCAAGGTTCCAGAAATACTCAACTATTCGTGGTGATTCTCCCAAAATCAAGAAGCTGATCTCCGATACAAAGTGGCACAAATACTCTCCTTCACCTGGTTATTTTTCCAAAATTAAGAAGTTTCTGTCCTATAAAAGGGTCCAGAAATACTCACCTCCTCCTTGTTATTCTCCGAAAATCTGGAACCTGATGTTCAATATAAGGGTCCAGAAACACTCATCCTCTCCTGATTAATGTCCCAAAATCAGAAAGCTGTTGTCCTATACATGGGTCCACATATACTCACCTTCTCCTGGTTATTGTGCTAAAATCAGGAAGCTGCTGTCCTATAGTGGGGGGGGGGGGGAGGAAATACTCACTTTCTCCTGTTGAATTTCCCAAAATCGGGAACCTGCTGTCGTATACAAGGGTCCACAAATACTCAACGTCTCCTGGTTATTGTTCAAAAATCAGGAAGCTGATGTCGCATTCAAGGTTCCAGAAATACTCACCTATTCGTGGTTATTCTCCCAAAATCAAGAAGCTGATGTCCA
>NW_015420806.1:0-1437 GCF_001527695.2 Protobothrops mucrosquamatus | reverse complement strand
GAATGCGGCCGCGCGGGCGGTGATGGGAGCGACTCGTCGCTCCCATGTAACGCCGCTGCTGCGCGAGCTGCACTGGCTGCCTGTGGCCTTCCGAGTGCGCTTCAAGGTGTTGATTATCATCTTTAAAGCGCACCATGGCATTGGACCTGGTTACCTCCGAGACCGCCTTCTGCCACAGATCACCTCCCACCGGCCGATATGCTCCCACAGAGAGGGCCTCCTCAGGGTGCCGTCAACCAGACAGTGTCGGCTGGCGACCCCCAGGGGGAGAGCCTTCTCTGTCGGAGCACCCACCCTCTGGAACGAGCTGCCCCCAGAGACCCGGGTGATTCCGGATCTCCCCTCCTTCCGCCGCGCCCTCAAGACTTGGTTATTTCAACGGGCAGGACTGGCCTAGGGGTATTTTAAATTGGTTTTAACAAAATTTTTTAGTAGAAGCGACCTAGTTAAATATTTATTTTTAATCACTTTTAAATTTTGTATTGTATTGTATTATTGTTTTTAAACTGGCTGTAAGCCGCCCTGAGTCCTCCGGGAGAAGGGCGGGGTATAAATTTAATAAAACTAAAACTAAAAACTAAACTCTCTTACAGTGAGATGAGCAGCATGTAAATTTAATAAATAAAATACATAAATAAAGGTGATATAAAAGATATAAGTAATATGAGAATGTTGAAGAATGGCTACTTGTGTAAAAGATGTAACTGAAAAAATGTTAAGACATGAACATGAACCTGACTATGGAATGGCTGTGTGATGTCTTTAACAAATATGTAGAAATTATACATATTATACAAGTGGAACAATTCCATTATAGTTTGCTTATGCTGTAAAAAGGGAAAGTTGGAGAAGTGAATGCAAAAACTAAAGAGAGATTAAGGTTGCCTAGGAAATCATCTGACAAAATTGTTATTGAAAGGGTACAAGTGGTGAGAATGAGCAAAATCTTTTTTTTTCCAAAGAAATTTTATTATTTTTTCATCATAAAAAACAATCATAAACATAGATAAACACAAAAACAAGTAAAATCCCCCACCACCACCCCGGACTTCCCAAACCTAATCCCAGGATAATATTCATATATAAATAAACAAATACTAATATCTCTAACTCCACAAAATATCTTAATCTACATGAAAAGATAGAAAAAATAAACGAAATAAAAAAAAAAATCTAAAAGCCTAAGTTATATTCTACCACTCTGTGCTTCTTTTGAATATAAACAATCCATCTTCTCCCCACAAATAAAAATCTTCCTTCTTTGTCAGCTTCCTTTAAAATAGGTGAAAGGTATTTCTTTATATATAATGCAACCCCAGCTTTTTTTTTAAGAGCAGGTGCAGCAAACAAATCTCCAAGCTTAGAATCTAACAATAATTTTTGATCTTTAACCACAATATGAGTCTCTTGTAGACATATGATATCATTATTAAAATG
>NW_015420805.1:0-1437 GCF_001527695.2 Protobothrops mucrosquamatus | reverse complement strand
ATTACTACAAAGCAACTTATTCTGCCTCTGAAGATGCCAACTACATCTACTGGCAAAACATCAGGACACCAGAAAACTAGTTCACATGAAGTGATGTTAATTTTATTCATTATATATAGTAACATTTATTGATAGAATATTTATAGCTCAGGGTTGAACTGTGGGGTCCTTAGTGCTCTCTGAGCTTGTAATTTTCTTGTAGGCATTTCATTACCAAATGTCTGACATTGTAACCAAATAGATAACATCAACTGAGTGATGGCACAGTGGTTAGAATGCAGTACTGCAGGCTACATCTGCTGACTGCTGGCTGCCAGTAGTTCGGCAGTTTGATTCTCACTGGCTCAAGGTTGACTCAGTCTTCCATCCTTCCGAGGTCGGTAAAATGAAAACCCAAATTGTTGGGGGCAATATGCTGACTCTGTAAACAGCTTAGTGAGGGCTGTAAAGCACTGTGAAGTGGTATATATAGCAAGTGCTATTGCTATCATCAGTGCTAGAAGGGAGTGGAGTTTGCTGTTATTTTTCTATACTAGTGACTTGCTCTGTCAGTGTTGGTGGGAATGTTCTTGGTGATTCGATGAGGCTGTAGTTCTTTGACTGGAGTACTATTTACTACTTAATTGTTGCTGTAGTGTTAATCCTAGTGTTAATCTCTGCTAATATGGGTGTTGGCCCTATATCAGATTGTGTAATGGTTTTCACTGAGACATTCAGGCTATTTTCCAATTAAGTAAAATTACCACACACGTTCAAATTCCATAAAGAATCAAGTAAGACTGGGATATTACTTTCAAACCATTTTCAATGTGTTCTAGTTGTAGACCAGGGATGTCAAACTGGCAGCCTGCAGGCTGGATGCGTCACACGCAGGCCACGCCCACCCCGGCTCTGCAAAGGCAAAAAACATCGCGATACGTCATGATACGTCACGTGACACGATCGAGTTTGACACCCGTGGTGTAGACAGTATTTTTACTCTCATTTTGACAGCAAATGTGTGATGGATTTCTAAGAGCAAAGTATCCCTTCTTTTATCCTCCCATTCAAACTATCTCAGGTTCAACTTTCTTTCCTTTATGATTTAAATACTCACTTTTTTGCCACTATCACATCTTTTATCTAAATTAAATACCAGCAGGAACAGTCATTATACTGGCAGACAGGGGTATCTCCTCCTGCAATGTCAGGAACATATTTTGGAAAACACATTTCCATCATATCCTTTCAGCTTACTGTTCTCTTTCTGTTTGGCAAAGAAAGTTAAGAAATAGCTAAAGAACAGCAGGCTGCATAAAATGAGTAACCTGGATATAACATTTAGATTGCAATAATTACTAGTCATCGTTATTTCCTCCATGGAGCAATTCAGGAGACAAAAGCAAGTTATGTCAGCACTACTTTAGTAATCTAGAAATCCAGCCCCCCCCAAAGAGA
>NW_015420804.1:0-1437 GCF_001527695.2 Protobothrops mucrosquamatus | reverse complement strand
AGATTCAGCAAAATTGTTCGTCACAAAAGTTTCAAACGGCACACCCCTTGCTTATATAGCCTGTGGGGTGTGGCCCAGTGACTCAGCTGAAATCTCTGGCACGGTGTTTCAGCTGCTGCGCACGCTTGTCCCTCCGACGCTGGCGTGGATCCAGCCAAGACGTATCCTCCTCGGAGTCCAATACACCTGGCTCCTGGCCAATCCCAGAAGCACCGGGCTCCTGGCCAATCCCAGAAGCACTGGGCTCCTGGCCAATCTCCTCTCTGTCGGAAGGCACCGAAGGCCGCACCAGAGGGGAAGGTCCTGGAGAGGGAGGCCTGGCTATCTCCTCTCCTTCATGTTCAGAGCCTTCCTCCTCTGATGAGAGGGACCCACAGGACGGAGCCACAACACTATCCCCCACCGCAGGGCCCTTTCCCCGGGTCTGACGGTCGGGATGTGGTCGGGACGGAAACTGGTTGTGAAAGGCCCGTACCAGGTCAGGGGCCTGAAGGGAAGATGCGTCCACCCAGCTGAAATCTTCTGGCCCGTACCCCTTCCAGGCGATGAGGTATTGGAAGCGCCCCTTCAGCCAACGGGAGTCCCGAATACTGTCCACCTCGTACGTCGAGGCGTCGTCCTCGTTGGCTGCGACCGGAGGGGCAGGCGTTGTCGGGCGTCGGAGATGGCTCGCAGGGGCCTCAGGGACCAGGAGGGACCGATGAAACACGGGGTGGAGCCGCATGGAGCGTGGTAGAGTCAACCGGTAGGCCACCGGGTTGATGACCGCCTCGACTGGGAAGGGACCAATAAAGCGGTGGTCCAATTTCCTCACCGGCTGGTCCGAGGGGAGGTGTTTCGTGGAC
This sequence comes from Protobothrops mucrosquamatus, assembly GCF_001527695.2. Classification (NCBI taxonomy): domain Eukaryota; kingdom Metazoa; phylum Chordata; class Lepidosauria; order Squamata; family Viperidae; genus Protobothrops; species Protobothrops mucrosquamatus. The sequence continues at coordinate 592 of NW_015420804.1, read as the reverse complement.
AGCCACACCCGATCTCCGACTTCCAGCGGTGGCGTTGCCCGTCGGGAGCAGTCGGCGACCCGTTTATAGTCCTCCTTCACCCGGATCAGCTGCCATCGCACCAGTTGCTGCACCGCCTGCAGCTCCGAGAGGAAGTCCTGGGTCTCGGGAACAGGGGAATCTGGGATCGCCAACGGGAACAACCGTGGATGGTATCCGACATTGGCGTGGAACGGGGTCATCTGGGTGGAGGTGTGTTGGGAGTTGTTGAATGCGAACTCCGCCAGGGGAAGGTACTCGGCCCAGTTGTCCTGCTGCTGGTTGACGAAACAGCGAAGGTACTGCTCCAGGATGCCGATGACCTTCTCCGTGCCCCCGTCAGTCTCCGGATGGTGCGCCGATGATAGGCACACCTGCACCTCCAGCGCGGCCATCAGGCTTTTCCAGAAGCGGGCCGTGAACTGGGCCCCGCGGTCCAACACCACCCTGTCCGGCAGGCCATGGAGGCGAAAGATGTGCTGCAGGAACAGACGGGCCGTGGTGCGGGCGGATGGCAGTCCGCGGCACGGGATGAAATGGGCCATCTTCGTGAGCATGTCCACCACCACGAGGA
>NW_015420803.1:0-1437 GCF_001527695.2 Protobothrops mucrosquamatus | reverse complement strand
TGTTCAAAGTCAGTCAATAGACGTGAGCACCAGGGAATAAATAATTTAATAATAATAATTTAGAGATAAAAGTTCTTAAGAATATTAAAAACCTTTAAAATACATAGAAATCAATAAAAGTGCCTAGCTTTCGTCGGCATCCGCTGACATCTTCAGGGCTTAGAATGCTGGTCAATGGGAAAGTCCCTTTATAGGTTTAGGGCGTGTGCACGACTCTTCGATCTCGTCATTGGGCCGGTTATACTAAAATGTACTCCAAGCACCGAGTTCTTATTGGGAGTTGTCCTTCCCACATGATCCGTATCAGTGTAAGTAATAGCAGGGGATGTCCTTTCTTGGAGGTTTAGCGCGGGTAAAGCCTCTACTCCCCTTCTTTTTTGTGTAATCATGTCTTCCAATTTCCTCTCTTGTCTATTAGCCTTGTTTTCTTTTCTGCTCCCTCAAGGCTATATAAAACAATCTTAAAAACCGATGACTGATTCCTGGGTGCATTCATAGTAGAAATATAGACAAAAGTGAACACCAGGAAAGATAAAAAAACTATAAAAGTTTTAATAAATTATGATCCAAGCTTTCACCGGCTCACTGCCGGCATCTTCAGGGATCTATGTAGGTCAATGGGAGCACACTTTTTATAATCAAGCCACCTTTGCACCCGGCCCGTGGGCACTACCATGGAGCTCCATCAGCCAATTGCCGTTCCCACCCTGCTTTCGTTCTACTTAGCTAACTCACCTGCGCTGTTCCTATCCCTGCGCAACTTGCATACTTCAGCCCCATTAACTAGCCGGGAGCACACATCTGCCCTTACGTTGCCCCCCACCTTGCTCTGCAGCCGCACCTCTCCATTCATTCGGCCTTTTCCCCCCCCTTCCATCTCCTCCGTGTTACCCATACCCTTCCTCTCTCCCCTCTCTCTCCCCGCCAAAGTCACTTCCCACACTCGTGAGGCGGCCGCCCGAGAATGTGTGATCACCCCTAAGGCGGGACCGTGTTGTTCTCCTTCTCCTCCTCTACTCGTGACTTCCTCTCCCCTCCTCCTCCCTACGTTGCCCCCCACCTTGACTAATAACCACAGTCCCCTGTCTACCTGGTCTTTCCCCCTCCCCTCTTTCCAAACCATCCTTCCCACACCTTCCATCTCCCCTCTTCTTTCAATCGAGGTTTCTCCGTTCCTCCATGGAGCGGCTGCGCAAGAGCGTGTGACTGCTCCCAAGACGGAGCAGCCTCGTTTTCCCTCGGAAGCCACGGCCAGAATTTTAGCCCCCCACAACATCAAGGTAGCACATAAACCTAGTCATACACTAAGATCTGCGATCATGAAGATCAAAGACCCCCTCCCTATTACGGAGAGATCTGGAGCAGTTTATAAGATCAAATGTAAAGACTGCCCAGCCAACTATGTTGGAGAAACATCTAAAAGGATTGGCACCAGGT
>NW_015420802.1:0-1437 GCF_001527695.2 Protobothrops mucrosquamatus | reverse complement strand
CCCCCCCCCCCCCCAGAGAAAGAAATATTTTGGGAAATACTTTAAAAGATAGAATATATTTCCCTAAAGCAGGGGTAGGCAATCTGGGCTCTTTTTATGACTCCTGGACTTCAACTCCCAGAATTCCTGAGCCAGCATGGCTCAGCTTGGAAACCTCTCCCTTTCTCCTCAGTGTGGCTGGCTCAGGAATTCTGGGAGTTGAAGTCCACGAGTCATAAAAGAGCCAAGGTTGTCTACCCCTATCCTAGGACGAAGATTAAGAGCCGGGGTCTTCAAACTTGGCCCTTTTATGACTGGTGGATTTCAACTCCCAGAATTCCTGAGCCAGCATGGCTCAGCTTGGAAACCTCTCCCTTTCCCCTCAGCGTGGCTGGCTCAGGAATTCTAGGAGTTGAAGTCCACGAGTCATAAAAGAGCCAAGGTTGCCTACCCCTGTCCTAGACCTAGGCCGCTTTATGACTCGTGGACTTCAACTCCCAGAATTCCTGAGCCGGCTCAGTATGGCAACCTCTCCCCTTCCCCTCAGCATGGCTGGCTCAGGAATTCTGGGAGTTGAAGTCCACGAGTCATAAAGCGGCCTAGGCCTAGGGCAGGGCTTTTCAACCAGTGGTACGGGTACCACCTGTGGTACATTGGCACCTGGCAGTAGCGGGGGAGGGGAATGAGAGTGCCACCAAGCAGGCAGGCAGGTGTCTTGCTCGGCTGTGCCTTGGGGGGCACTTTTTTCAGTGCCATTGTAACTTCGAACAGTCACTAAGCAAACTATTGTAAGTCGAGGACTACCTGTACTTTATCACTTTTTTCCTTTTTTTTTTTTTTGGTCATCAAGTTTTTGACACCTTGCTAGGCGACTGGTGGTCCTCGGATATTGCCATATCCTAAAAGTGGTACAATGGGTGAAAAGGTTGAAAAGCCCTGGCCTAGGGCACCGGTAGGCAACCTTGGCTCTTTTATGACTCCTGGACTTCAACTCCCAGAATTCCTGAGCCAGCATGGCTCAGCATAGAAACCTCCATTTCTCCTCAGCATGGCTGGCCCAGGAATTCTGGGAGTTGAAGTCCACGAGTCATAAAAGAGCCAAGGTTGCCTACCCCTGCCCTAAAGGATTTTAAAGGTAGAAACCAACCCACCCCCCCAAGTCTCTCTGTCCCAAACAGAAACCAAGTCTGCAAATTGCAGATGTGATAATCTTGTCAGACTGGAGTCAGGAAACTGGGATTAGGAAGAAAGATACCCAGAGAATCAACACCAAAAATCTAAGAATCATCATCCACAGCCCCAGGGAAGCAGGATATGACCCTTGGGACTTAATAGGATTAACCCACCACCATCAGAATACCAGAAAGGCACCCACAGACTCAGTTTGTGTTTGCAGACCTTATCCTTTGATATGTGGATTGGGTCTGGGCAACTTACTTGAGGAAGTTTGCTAATGTT
>NW_015420801.1:0-1437 GCF_001527695.2 Protobothrops mucrosquamatus | reverse complement strand
AGAACAGCAAATGAGGTGATTTGCAGAATGTTGTTTGCTTTGAGGGGCGACAACATTTGCAACGGGTGGAGGAAACAAAACAGGGTCCCAGGGATTAAGAGGTTAAAAGGGGATCCCAGAATAAAAGAGGATTGTTTAGGAATTGAGCATATGGCAACATTTAGCTGCCCTTGATTGGTTGTAATTTAGAGTAAGCCAGACTGATATTTGGATGGGAGAGATCGTGAGGAGATCCTCCAAGGCATTGCTGCAAAATCAAAACGTGACTTTGGAGGTGTTGAAAGAAAATTCATCATCAGGGTCCAGTCCAAGCCGGGAATAAACAAAATGGAGACCGCTTTCGAAAGAAGGTTGTAGTTTATTGAAGAGCAGAACCACAACAGCATGTGGCTCTGGCAGAGCTGATCACATGTAGCTGGGAATGGTGGGTGTTTTATACCTTCTTGGGCTTTTGTGTTTGGAGTTGTTCCTGTGGCATGAACTTTGACCTGAGGTTCAGTGTGCCCTTTTAGTATTCTGATGGTGGTGGGTTAATCCTACTATGTCTTAAAGGTCATATCCTGCTTCCCTGTGGCTGGGGCTGATGGCTAGGTCCTGTGTTGTATTTTTTGGGTGTGGGGTTGCTGGTTCTAGGGATCTTCGTCTTTCTAATCCCATAAGCTCCGAGCTTCCTGGCTCCAGTCTTTCTGAAAGGATTATCACATCTGCATTTCTACAGACATGGCCTCTGCTTGGGGCAGAGAGACTTGGGGGTGGGTTTCTTCCTTTTAAGATCTTCTCCATTATTCCTTTGGGGAAATATAATCTGCTTTTTTAATATACCCCAAAATGTTTCTTTCTCTGGGGGAGGGGTGCTATCTTCCTACAGAGAAAAGGGATGACAAACCACTCCAACCCAAGAAAACAAGGATGCGTGCACAAAGCTATCCTGGGCCTTTGTTTACCTTTGGGAAATTAGCAAGGAGATTGTAGGAGATATCTACTGAAAATGTCGCCAATTTTTTCTCAGTTGGAACTGATTTGAATTTGAATTTGAATTTGAATGAATGGAAGGAAGGAAGGAAGGAAGGAAGGAAGGATGGAAGGAAGGAAGGAAGGAGCAGAAGCAGGATAAAAAGGGAGGGAGGAAAGAAGGAATGAGAAAAGAAAGGGTAAAAAGAGGAAGGAAGGAAGGAAGGAATTGAATTGATTTGAATTTGAATGGAAAGAATGAATGAATGAATGAATGAATGAATGAATGAATGAAGGAGGGAGGGAGGAAAGAAGGAATGAGAAGAGAAAGGATAAAAAGAGGAAGGAAGGAAGGAATTGAATTGATTTGAATTTGAATGAAAAGAAGGAAGGAAGGAAGGAGCAGAAGCAGGATAAAAAGGGAGGGAGGAGGAAAGAAGGAATGAGAAGAGAAAGGATAAAAAGAAGAAGGAAGGAAGGAAGGAA
>NW_015420800.1:0-1437 GCF_001527695.2 Protobothrops mucrosquamatus | reverse complement strand
TGTAGAGCAGAGGTCCCCAACCTTTTGGGTTCGGTGGCCCGGAAAGGGAGGCAGGCACCGTTACACACCCGTGCGCAAGCACAAAGGGGGCTGCGTGAGTGTGAGTGCCACAAATGGGGCAGCGCTAGCGCCAGAGGGACGTTGGCAGCAGCGCTAGAGCAAGTGTGCTGGGTGAATGCACGCACAAGGCACTGGGCATTCTTTCACGTGGGCCAGTGGCCAAGAGGCCACGGCCCGGTAGTGGGCCGTGGCCCACAGGTTGGGGACCCCTGCTGTAGAGCACGGCATTCAACTGCTCGCTCAGCGGCCCCTTCGGTTAAGCAAGGATGCAGATGTGTGCATCTTGGCGACTCGGTTGCTAGCTCCAGATGCCACCAGCCCTGAGCTGCCTCCTCTCTGGTTCTTTGTGGGGGGATTCCAGGACCCTCAGCCCGCCCCTCCCCAGTGACACCTTCCAGTGGGGGTCAAAGGAACTTTTGATTGGGGCTCTGCCTGCCGTGGGTGAGTCTGCCCAGGCAGATTCATTCATCCCTCCCTCCCTCTTTCTTTCTTTCTTTCTTTCTTTCTTTCTTTCTTTCTTTCTTTCTTTCTTTCTTTCTTTCTTTCTTTCTTTCTTTCTCTTCTGTTATTCCTTCCTTTCTGTGTCCCTCTCTCACTCCATTCTTCCTTCCTCTGACCCTCCCTCTTTCCTTCCATTCTTTTTCCCTTGCTCGCTCCCTCCCTCCCTCCTTCTCTTCTTTCTTTCTTTCTTTCTTTCTTTCTATCTTTCTTTCCTTTCCTTTGTCCCTCTCCCTTCCTTCCATTTTTTCTCCTTCCCTCCCTCCCTCCCTCCCTCCCTCCCTTTCTTTCTTTCTTTCTTTCTTTTCCTTCCTTTGTCCCTCTCCCTTCCTTCCATTTTTCTCCTTCCCTCCCTCCCTCCCTCCTTCCCTCTTTCTTTCTTTCTTTCTTTCTTTCTTTCTCCCTTCTTTCCTTCCTCCCTCCCTCCTTCCTCCTTTGTTTCTTTCTTTCTTTCCTTCCTCCCTTCCTTCCTTCCATTCTTCCTCCCTCCCCTTTTCATAGAATAGAATAGAACAGAACAGAATAGAGCTGGAAGGGACCTTGGAGGTCTTCTAGTCCAGCCCCCTGCTCAAGCAGGAGAATCTACACCATCTCAGACAGGTGAGATTGTCCAGTCTCTTCTTGAAAATTTCCAGTGATTGAGGGCCTTTCCCTCCCTCCCTCCCTGCCTTCCACCCACCCACCCACCCACCAGGAGAGGAAAGGTAATACCCCACCTAAGAGCGACTCAGCGTCCAGCCTCTCCCCACAGCCCAGCCACCTCAAACCTTGCGAGAGAGGCCAGGGATTTTCCCTCTGGATGGAGCTTTTCCCGGAAGACCCGACGCTGCTGGACGTTGTGCGGAAATATTGGCGTCTCAGACCCTCCCCACTCCCTGC
>NW_015420799.1:0-1437 GCF_001527695.2 Protobothrops mucrosquamatus | reverse complement strand
AAGAAGAAGATGCTTCTTGGATGAGAAGCAAAACATCTTCAAGAGAAAAAAAACACTGAAAAGTCCAGTTTTGAAAAAGCACCTTTGGGACATGAATGGGATAGTTTTCAAAGTCAATTAAGACTTTTCTAATTTCTAGCCATTTTATATAAGGGTTTTTTTAAAAATAAAAATAAAAATCTAGACAGTGCTTTATCCATTTGGAGAAAAATTAAGACCCTGTCCTCTCCCTTTTACCCAGGGTGAGCCAAGCCATTTACCCCAAATCCCGTGATGGGGTTGCAGTTTTAGGCACTCGGGGGAACAAACCCAACCGAATACAATCGGATAAAAATATTAAGGCGGCATTCTCGCAACCTTGTGCAACCATAAATGACTTATCTATGCCCTCTCGCTGGCTTCGCACCACACACACACAGATCAGGTTGGCTGGATTTTTCCCAGCACCCCGTCGACGACACAATCGAGCAAGCCGCTGCCTTGGGATTCGCCTGTTACGTGAACCCAACCGCCTCCGAGAAAAGTGCGAGTTATGGACACGTGTAAAGGAAAGCGAACTAGGGCAGGGGTAGGCAACCTTGGCTCTTTTAAGACTCGTGGACTTCAACTCCCAGAATTCCTGAGCCAGCCAAGCTGGCTCAGGAATTCTGGGAGTTGAAGTCCACGAGTCTTAAAAGAGCCAAGGTTGCCTTACCCCTGAACTAGGGGAATCTCCGTCCAACCACCCACGGTCAGAAGACATCCCCTTCTGCCTGGCCCGACTGGCTCACCTTCCAGACTGGGGGCCGAGAGCTCTCGGATCGTCCTCACCCAGGTCTCGGCAACGCGCCGGTTCTCTTCGGCATCCTGCGACGTGAGGACGCAAAAGGTCTTCGCCACCTTCTGCCGAGATTCCCCGCGGTACCACCAGCCCTTCTTGAAAGGGTAGCAAACGACAGAGAAGTAGGCGGCCGCCGGCTGCGAGGCGCTCTTGCTCTGGAAAGCGTAGCAGCCCACGCAAGTGGAGAGGCTGAGCGCGCTGGCCGCGTTGCTGCTCAGGGCAGCCGAGTCCAGCCGGCGCACCAGCAGCTCCGCGCCGCTCGTGAGGCTCAGCGCATAGTTCGCCTTGAGAGAAGGGACGAGGCGAAAGACGCCCGAGAGCAAAACTTCCTCGGAAACGCCCGGGTCCGAACCTCCTTCCATCGCCTCAGCCGCAAGGAGCGGAGCGGGCGACCCGGCGCGCTGCTAGGGGCTCAGCCCAATGAGGCGAGCGAAACGGCGCGGCTCCGGGACTTTTCTTCTCAATGAGCGGCGGAGGGGCTGGCTTTTGAGATTGGCGCTTTTCTCTCTGGCGCCCCCGGCAGGCCGTTCCCGGGAACGGCGGGAGGCTGGGATTCATTCATGACGAACTCCCAGCGCTTCACAAGCCGGTCGGGATTTTTTTTTTTTTTTTTTTTT
>NW_015420798.1:0-1437 GCF_001527695.2 Protobothrops mucrosquamatus | reverse complement strand
CTTTCTGACTCCTTCCTTCCTTTCCTTTCCTTCCTTCCTTCCTTCCTTCTTTCCTCCTTCCTTCCTTCCTCCCTCCCACCATCCCTCCCTCCTTTACTTTCACTTGCCCTTCTCTTTCCATTCCTTTCTGAGTCACTCTCTCCTTTTTTCCTTCCTTCCTTCCTTCCTTCCTCCCTCCCTCCCTCCCTCCCTGCTTGACTTCCCCTTCCCCTTCCCTTTCCATTCCTTTCTGAGTCATTCTCTCCTTCCTTCCTTCCAGCAGTTCAATTCTCACCTGCTCAAGGTTGACTCAGCCTTTCATCCTTCCAAGGTCAATAAAATGAGGACCCAGATTGTTGGGGGCAAGAGGCTGACTTTGTAAACCATTTAGAGAAGGCTGTAAAGCACTTGAAGTGGTATATAAATCTACATGCTAGTGCTATTCCTTCCTTCCTTCCTTCCTCCCTCCCTTCCTTCCTCCCTTCCTCCTTTCCTTCCTTCCTTCCTTCCTTCCTTCCTTCCTTCCTTCCTTCCTTCCTTCCTTCTTTCTTTCTTTCTTTCCTTCCTTCCTTCCTTCCTTCCTCAAACATCCTGGCTTTACAACTAAGAGAGAGGGACTGGCTTAAGCTTCCTAGGTTAACTTCAATGGTTAACTTCAATCTCAACTCAGCACCTTAGTTTAAGAGAAGGAGCAGCCCTCATCCTCCATGGAGTTCCACAGCTAAAGGGAGATTAGAACCCAGGTCTCCTCACTCCTTCTCCAAGTAAATAAGATGTCAGACTGACATCTATTTAAAAAAAAAACACTTGCATATAATTTTCTTCTCAACTTTTCTTGCTTCTGATTCAATTGTTTGATGATGATAATAATAATAATAATAATAATAATAATAATAATAATAATAATAATAATAATAATAATAATAATAATAATAATAATAATAATAATAATAATAATAATAATAATAATAATAATAGAAATTCCATCCTGCTTGGCTTTTTTTTTTTTCTTGTTCCAATTCACAGATCTACGTTAACAATATTTGCTCCATGGAAAGAACCTGGGGAATAAAATGATATTCCTGAAAAACCTCACAACCATTTGGGCGTTCTCATATTTCAGCTCCTTATCTGTTGTGACAACGTGCCACAATTAATGATAGCAGAGATAGCCGTGTTTGATACCATATGCATCATACTTAGTGCTGATAGATTAGCAATCGAGAAAATTAATTCTGCTGTGAAATTAAGGAAAAGAGGGGGAATCAAATATGTACAGCATGCATATAGATAGGTTAAGGAAAGGTATAAATGAGATTTGGGATAGGAAATAATATCCCAGGCAATGGAGGGAATAAGGGGGGGGGGGAATGGAAAGGAAAAGGGAAAGAAAAGAAAAAAGAAAAGAGAAAAAAAAGAAAAGAAAAAGAAAAGAAAAAAGAAAAGAAAAGAGGAGAC
>NW_015420797.1:0-1437 GCF_001527695.2 Protobothrops mucrosquamatus | reverse complement strand
TCCGCCCCCTGCGCCGGCCGAGGCGTAGCTGGCAAGCGGCAGAGACGGAGCAGGCCGACCACCAGCTGGCCCAGCCCAAGGGAGGTAAGGCACCCGCCGGAAAAGGGGAAAAAATGGCGGACAGCCTTGCTTGGCGACCCCCGTGAAATGGTCGATCGACCCCAAATGGGGTCCCGACCCACAGGTTGAGAACCACTGGCCTAAGGCCTGTGGACACAGTCCCTGTTTTCCTTTGAGTCAGCCTATTCGTGCTCCTTCTCTGATTCCTCGGTCTGTGCGCTTGAAGATCCTCCGTCCGTCCATCCTTTCAGCCCGAAAGGCTCCTTGCAGCTTACAGATCTGGGCTCTCCAGGTGAATCCAGGGGAACAGAGCCTTTTGTAAGACGAGCACAATAGAGAAGCACTTCTGCAGCTGCGGTTGAACAACGGAGTCCTCGCTGCTCTCAGCTGGGCTGCCGGCTTGCAGACATTTCATTATCTGCCTAAGCAAGAGGGAGCAAGCCCCTCCCTCCCGCCCTCCCGCCCTCCCTCGCTCGGCTGATGTTAGCTGGTCGGATAATGAAGCATCTGCCAGCAAACAGCCAAGCTCAGAGACCATCAAGGACTCTACAGTCAGGAGAATGCTGGTCTCTTCTCCGCCGGCTTTTTTTGTTGTGTGAACCCAGCTAGTATTTCGTCATCCCGGCCATCAGCCATGCAAGGTCTGTGCTGGGAAAGGGGAGCAGCCGTCTCAGGCTCACCCCCCCCCTCACAGATAGGACCGGGGACGGAGGAGGGGGCCTCCTTCGCACAGACAGGTCCCCTGCAGGATCTTTGACCTCCGTCCTGCCAGCGGTTTCGGCATGGAGCCAGCCAGCGGATCTGCTGCGGCCTGGCAGGCGGCCACCCTGGACTCATCGTTCACGGCCTCGTGGGTCGCGCTGGGCTTGCTGAGGCCGTGACCCCGAGGCCTTCCTTCTTGCAGTTTCCCACAGAGTTGGAAGGCACTTTGGAGGTCTTCTAGTCCAGGGGTCCCCAACCTTGGCCACTTTAAGACTTGTGGACTTCAACTCCCAGAATTCCTCAGCCAGCTTTGCTGGCTGAGGAATTCTGGGAGTTGAAGTCCACAAGTCTTAAAGTGGCCAAGGTTGGGGACCCCGGTTCTAGTCCAGCCCCCACTCAAGAAGGAAACCCTTCCTCTTCTCAGAATAGGTGTGGGTCTGACTTCCCCCACACAAACACACAAACAATTGATGCAGTGCTGTGGAGTTTCAAGACCGGAGGGCCTCCCTGCCGGAGACACTAAGTGACACCCAGGGCCACTGAGCATTGTCCAAGGGTGGGGCTGAGGGATCCATAGGCATGTCCGATCTCTGCGCAGTTGGTCCGTTTTTATCGGGGTGCCTGGAGAAAAGGGGAGTCATCGCACAGCCAGGGGGCTCCTCGCCAAGGTCTCCC
>NW_015420796.1:0-1437 GCF_001527695.2 Protobothrops mucrosquamatus | reverse complement strand
ACTCCTGCGAGTCCCTTGGACTGCAAGGCGACCAAACCGGTCGGTCCTAGAGGAGATCAACCCCACCGCTCTTTAGAAGGCCAGATCCTGAAGGTGAAACTCAAGTACTTTGGCCACCTAATGAGAAGGAAGGACTCACTGGAGAAGGGCCTAATGCTGGGAAAGATGGAGGGCAAGAGAAGAAGGGGACGACGGAGAAGGAGGTGGCTGGATGGAGTCCCTGAAGCAGGAGGCATGAGCTTCAATGGACTCCAGAAGATGGTAGAGGACAGGAAGGCCTGGAGGAACGTTGTCCATGGGGTCGTGATGGGTCGGACACGACTTCGCAACGAATAACAACAATCTCTTAAAGTTACCAAATTGGTAAAATATTGCTCTAGGGCAAAAAGATGTGGCTGCTTCAGGTCTGCTTATGTTTCGAGGTGCACCATAACCCTAAATTCAAACTAAATTCATATGGAAATTTACTCTGAAGTCCCACTATAATAAACCTGGGCAGGGGTTTTCTTGCATGTAGCCCCTCCCCCACAAGTCTTACCAAACAATCTTCTTTCAAGGGATTAGGGTTTGTGTAAAATTTGTCGCAAACTGCTTAGCTTGGGCCATCATCTGGGTTTCCAAGAACCTGAGAAAGGGGGAGAGAACAGACAGTTATTGTCTGAAAACCGGATTATTATTCCTAAGGCATAACTAATGCTAGCTGAAAGACTAGGAATTGTATGACATTTACTGAGCTTCAGGTAAGGTAAGGTAAGGTTAGCTGTTTCCCTTCAACCTTTGTTCCTAATGGGGATACCTTCCAGACTTCTAGACTTCAACTCCCAGAGTTCCTTGAGCATTGTAAAGAATTCTGGAAGTTGAAGTCCATCCATCAAGTTTGCCAGTTAAGCAAACAATACTTTAGACCGGTGTTTCTCAACTTTAGCAAGCTTAAACTCTGTGGACTTCAATTCCCAGAATTCCTTGGGCATTGCAGAGAATTCTGGAAGCAGAAGTCCACCCATCCGGGTAGCCCAGGGGTAGGCAACCTTGGCTCTTTTATGACTCGTGGACTTCAACTCCCACAATTCCTGAGCCAGCATGGGGGAAACTTTGGCCCCTTCATGACTCGTGGACTTCAACTCCCAGAATTCCTCAGCCAGCATGGGGGGAACTATGGCCCCTTCATGACTTGTGGACTTCAACTCCCAGAATTCCCGAGCCAGCATGAGGGAAGCATTGGCCCCTTTGTGACTTGCGGACTTCAACTCCCAGAATTCCTGAGCCAGCATGGGGGAACTATGGCCCCTTCATGACTTGTGGACTTCAACTCCCAGAATTCCTGAGCCAGCATGGGGGAACTATGGCCCCTTCATGACTTGTGGACTTCAACTCCCAGAATTCCTGAGCCAGCATGGGGGAACTATGGCCCCTTCATGACTCGTGGACTTCAACTCC
>NW_015420795.1:10985-12403 GCF_001527695.2 Protobothrops mucrosquamatus | reverse complement strand
CAATTTAGCCTAGCAAGGCTTATACAGGTAATGTCATGGTTCCGATAGATGAAACCCATCAAAAGAAATGCAAGGCAAGAATTCTTCCTTAAAGAACATTTTATTCAGGAAACAAAGTATCGGCACTACATAGTTGAACCCAAAACTAATTTCCCTTTCCCCCATACAAAGTAACAAATTGCAACTCCCACCCCAACACGTTCTCCAATTAGCCTGAAACGTGGGCTCCCTCTCCAGCCCCCCAAAACGTTATCAATTCGTCCTTGGGTTCCCACAAAGCTGAGTTCAAGCATTCATCCCAACCCCCCTTCTGCACCTGATCTCTAAATAGAAGGAAACGCATGTTAAAAGCAAAAAGAGAAAATAGCTGCGATTTTCATCAGTTGCCAGAGCGGGAACATCCAATGTTTACAGCGTTGACAGGTAGTCCTTGACTTAGGAATATAATGGAGTCTGGAATTTGCCCTTTAAGTCATGACAGTCTTAAGTAGAAGCAAACTCAAAATTTATAGCTTTTTTTGCAGCAGTTGTTAAGTGAATGGGATGGTCGTTAAGTGAATCAATGTATTCTTATGGGCATTTTTTGCTGGAAACCAGGAAAAACCATAAAAAATCTCAATCATATGACAACAGAATACTGTAACTGGCTGCAAAGGTGATCTCAGCACTCCGAATGCAGTCATGTGACCACAAAGTTCCATATGCAGCCATCAGAACTACAGAACCAGGTCATAAGTATAGTTTTGTAGGGTCCACCATAACTTCAAATGGTCGTTAAGCAACTGGTTGTTAAACGAGGATTGCTTGTAATTTAGCGTGTCATACAAAACCAGGAACCATTGTTAAGTTAGCCAGGGTTGAATGAAGCAAGGAAAACTGCTAAATCTTTCAACCCACCCCATGGTTGGAGCAGGAAAACTAGGGAACATCATCAGTGCTAGAAGGGTGGAGGAGGAGGAGGAGGAGGAGGAGGAGAATGACTGTGGGGTCCTTGCTGCTCTCTAAGCTGGGCTGTTTACTTGCAGATGTTTCATGCTCCAGCTAGGTGACATCATTACCTAATTTGTTCCCTGGTTGGGTAATGAAACATCGACAACGAAGCTCAGAGAGCACCCAGGACCCCTCCTTACTTATGACCGTTGCAGCATCCCTGCACTCCTGTGACTGTGATTCAGGCCCTTGGCAACCGGCATGTGTTTGTGACGGTTGCAGCACCCTGGGGTCATGTGGTCACCATTTGTGACCTGGGCAGCCGGTTTCTGACAACCAAAGTCAAAGGGAGAAGCTGGCAGGGAAGGTTGCAAACTGCAATCATGGGATGTCTTACTTAACACTCTCTGTCCTTAATGATCAATTTTCTGGTCCTAACTGTGATTGTAAGCTGAGGACTACAGGTAGTCCTCGATTTACGACAGTTC
>NW_015420795.1:0-1437 GCF_001527695.2 Protobothrops mucrosquamatus | reverse complement strand
GCTCTCCATTCGCGGCTCACGGCTCCGCCCGGGTGGTCCCCCGGCACGTCCGACACGTCCTTTCCGCTCGCCGACCCTCTCCTCCTTCCACTCCGGCCGGCGGGCACCCCCTGGACCTTTCAAGGCTCCCCCATCTCCGCTGAAGGCCCCGCGGAGACTACGGAGCCGAAAACGGTAGGTCTGCCATCTTCGCACATGCTGAAAACGGTAGGTCTGCCATCTTCCCTAAGCTGAGAATCGGATTCTATAAAGCTAGATTTAAATCTAAATCTAGATTTAACATTTGAGACAGCTCCTCAAATACTGGAATAAATTTTATATTTCAGTTCAGACTCCAATGTTGCTTTAATTTAAAATGGACAAATTCCATTTTAAAGCCTATGCTATAAAGAGACAAATGATGAAATATTGCAGTTTAACCTAGATGTTATTACTATTTTGTTCTACTTATTTCATTTTATAACTTGCCTGGGAGAACTGTTGATAGTTATCGTCAGACTGTATAATTGTCAGAGGATAAAAGGAAGGAAAAAAGGAAGGAAAAAAGGGAGGGAGGGAAGGAGAGAGAGAGAGAGAGTGTGAGAGTGAGAGTGAGAGAGATGCTGCTTTGTGCTGCTTCCTGCTGAGACGCAGCCAAACCAGGAGCCCCGCCCAACAAGCTTGTCAGCTTGTCTGAGAACAGCGTGAGGCCACTCTCTTTTTTACACACACACACAGAGAGGGGGGAAGCACAAGTGCCTCTCTCTGTCTCTGTCTCTCTCTCTGCAAATGGCGGAGGAGGCTGGGAGCCACAGGAGAAGGCTCAAAGAGCCACATGTGGCTCCGGAGCCGTGGGTTGCCAACCCGTGGTCTAGGGTCTCCTGCTTGAGCAGAGGGTTGGACTAGAACAGGGGTCCCCAACCCCTGGTCCGTGGACCAGTACCAGGTTGCGGCATGCAAGCAACCAGGCCACACAAACAACCAAAGCCCCATCCATGGGATGTGCGCAGCACACAAAATCATGCATCCTCCAGGCCGTGGAAAAACCTCTCTCTGCAGAACCGGTCCCTGGTGCCCAAAAGGTTGGTACCTCTTCCCTAGAAGACCTCCAAAACCCCTTCCAATTCTGTTCTGATTGATTGATTCACTTAGGCAGTTCCCGAAGAGGCTTCTCTTCCAATTCATTCTATCTCTCTGCAAACCTGCTCTGATCTGGCACCTTTGATCTTTCTGGGATTCAGCACGAACTAAGTCAACACATTAAAGCCAAAAAGAAAAGTTAAGACAGCTAATATTGTTAGTGAGGGAGAAACCAATCTCTGCTCTCGTTCTCATGAAATGGATGCAAAAGCCAGTCTCCTCCCAACCGAAAAGCCAGACTCCCGTATCCACCGAAACTCAAAAAAACCAACAGTTACACCATCAGAGAAACAAATAGCAAATATAGTAGGAATAGCT
>NW_015420793.1:0-1437 GCF_001527695.2 Protobothrops mucrosquamatus | reverse complement strand
ATTTAATTCGAAACACAGCTTGTAATATTTGGTTTTAATTCGGCTTTTATCGGGGTTTATTTTCTGTATTTTTGTATTTTGTAATTTTTTGTATTTTGTGTTTACTATTTGTTTTTAATATGCTGTGAACCGCCCTGAGTCCTATGGGAGAAGGGCGGTATACAAATTAAAATAATAAATAAATAAATAAATAAATATTTTAAATCATAGGTTACTGATTGAAAGAGATCAAAATATTTATTTGAAGTCTTTCTCTTTAAAGAAAAATAGAAATGTGTTTTATTTCCTATTACATTTCAAATAGTCTCTAAGAGCAAAACATTCAAAAAATAAATTGGATTGCCGCAATAAAAAATGAATAGATAAATATGAATTTATGCAGAGCTCTGGGCACTGAGATCAACTAAAGAATCTCATTGAAAAGGGATCCATAATGCAGGCTATATTATCTATCATTCTCGAGGACCTTAGAAGATAGCTAGCCATCTATAGGAAGGTTTGGATCTTCCACTCATTGCTTACTCTTGCATGTTCCGAGACTGCCCTGTGACTTGGATTGGAAGTGTATTGGAAGACGGTTATCACGTTTTCCTGTAACGTACCATGTTCCTTTAATCACTCTTCCTAGAATTTAGCCTCTAATCACCTCACTATCTCTGTCAGTCTTTTCTGGACTCTTTATGCTAAGGAAAATCGTCAAAACAATTAAAAAACAAAAATTAGAATATTTCGGACATGTGATGCAACACCCAGAAAAATACGGCATACTCCATTTAATCCTCCAGGGAAAGATTGAAGGCAAATGAGGTCCAGGCAGAAGAAGAACATTGTGGCTTCAAAATCTAAGGGACTGGTTTGGACAAAACTCAGCAGCACTTTTTCGTGCGGCTGCTGATAAAAACAGGATCGCCAACATGATCGCCAACATCCGATAACGGATATGGCACAAGAAGAAGAAGAAGAATGGAGGAACACAACTTGAAAAATGAGAAGTGCCACACAGTTTCATCTATCCTCTCCAAGATATTTTCCAAACTGATAGTTTTAAAACATTTATTCATTTTTATTTGTTAAATTTAGAGAATGAGTCTCACCTAGAGCAACCCAGTGCACAATTAAAAAAATATTGGCTGTTGAGAAGCATGTGTATGAGAATTGCTTATATGGCGGCACAGGTTTAAGTGGCCAACTCATTCAGCATTCATGTTGCCAACAGGTGGCTGGGAAAGGTCACAGTCAGTGAAGACAAATGCAGTAAAGATTCTAATAAAAGGAAATGGCTAAATTTGCCTTGTTAAATCATTTCCATCATTACTCAATAGAGCACTTTGGGGGAAATGTAATTCACTCCATGCATATTTCAATTCTTAGCTACCTCACTCTGACTAATAGCTAATCTGACCACAATCTATAATTGGTTGGTCATGGAATACCAAC
>NW_015420792.1:0-1437 GCF_001527695.2 Protobothrops mucrosquamatus | reverse complement strand
ATCCAAATATATTGTATTCTTTATACAAAAAACATGCCCACTAAAGGGAGGCTCCTGGCATGAGGGGAAGAGAAGCAGGAGAAATTCAACCAATTGGAGGGTGTAATTAACCGCAATTCAGACAGACTTTATGATTGGGGTCATAGTCAATAAAGATATTGAAATAATAATAATAAAAGGACTTAGTAACCTGGCTTCATTGTCACCGATTTAGACACAGGAATCAACAGTTTGGGAAAAGCTCTAGCCGTGAAAGCTGCATCTTATCTTCCAGACTCATGAGCAAAATGCAGTTTTTTGGAAATACCTGGGGATTTCATTAGAAAATGCAGGATTCTATCATTCTTCAGTTTGACATAGCAGGATTCTCCTTAGCCAATGACTAACTTGGCTCTTATGACTTTGAAAACACAACCCATCCATGCATTTAGGAGTTACTTGACTGGACGTCAGGGTCACGTCAGAGTCCCAGTCTAAGTGGAACAATTGCAATGACTTAAATATGCATGCAGGCACACAACTCCCTCCCCCCCCACACACACTCTTAGGAGTTTCTAATTGCACCACAATCTCACAAATTAGGATTTTAATCCTGTATACGTCTTACGCATGACTGACCGTGTTTTCTTCTTATTCACTCTCTGTACCTGCTTAGGCACACTCAGTCTACTGAGATATAAAAGTCTTGTGCTGAAACGTTTAAACAGAGAGTCCTCCAGAAGAACATTGAGCATGGACAGGGTAAAAAGAAGGACAAGCACTCAGCTAACAATACCTCGGAGTTGAACAATTCCATAAATAGTGGTTCAGCATTCCAAAATGCAGACCCCCTCCTCATTTTCCCCACCAATTCCTTTGCCACCCTAGTTTCTTTGATGCATTATTAAAAATAAACGTTTGGTTCTTGACAAAACTTCAGATCCTTGACAACTGGATCTGAAGGTGCAAGCGACTACTTTATTTACAGGCGATAGAAAACTCTGAATAATTTTAAGCACTTTTTTTTTAAATAAGCCACAATGGCAGGGTGGGTCTGTATTCTGACGCCATGAACTATCATGTACAAACCACAGGATGTTTTGCCAAGGCCAAACAAGCCCCATTTGAATTTAATGGAGATGAAAGAAAGTTCCTTTCCATTTAAACCCACTCAGCATGTTTTTGCACCTTCAAACTTTGGTTTCTGTAATCAGGAGTGGTTTGGTATCCACTGATCTTCACATTTCTTTTTTTTAAAAAACAACAACAACAACAACAACAACAACAACAAACGAAATGCATGCTCAGCCCTACGGATGCTTAACTTCACGTTATTTAATCCTTTCCTTTTGGGGAAAAGCAAGAAGAAGGAGAACAAGGCTTGTGATAAATAATGGTACCGTGTATGGATTGTAAGGAGAACCACTCAGTCCTGCAAGAAATAAAGGCTGATTTCTC
>NW_015420791.1:0-1437 GCF_001527695.2 Protobothrops mucrosquamatus | reverse complement strand
ATAGGAACAGGGGGTACTTGTCAATGGAAGATTTGTGGACTTAATCCCACTACAACTTTAGCTTTGTATTTTGAGGTGGTTAATCAGGTAAGAGAAAAGTAGCTGAATATGCTTTATTGAGAATAACAGGGTTGCAAAAAGGGAATTATTGTAGTTTTACAATTATGTGTTTCTACAAGGATATTGTTACTATTTTTTTTATGAAAATAGACTAATGACTAGCCTTGATTGGCTTATTTAAACATGGATATTAATGAAAATGAAATCTAGCAAAAATTTATTTTTTAAAAATATATTTTATTGATTTTTTTTAATATAATCACCTTAATATTTGGTAAATAAAATCAAGCAAAGCTACTATGTGGACTATAGAATTATAGAAACTAATTGTTATTGATTTTTTTTAAATATAAACCCTAGCAAAATTTTAGAGAAGGTGGCCTGTAGTAATCTATGAGCTGAGTTTCTAAAATACATCTTTCAATGCTTTTTAAAAAATGTTGCTTTATTGAAAATTATTTTTAAAAGAAGAATCAATACATCACTAGAAACACTAAGTAATTATGCTATGTGGTATATGACTAACTAAACTTAGTTCCCTAATATTTGCATCTTCAAATAAGGCTGGTCAAACTGGCAATTAATACGTAACTGTTTGCAAAGAAGAAGAGCAGCAGTTACTTTGTTTTCTGCCTTGATCCTATTCTGCTACTTTCATCAATTATAGTTTCCTATTTGTAAAATATATTTTAGAAATAATAGATTAAAATTATTTTTTTTTTTAAAATAAATTTTTTATTAATTTTTCATTAAAAAACAAAAACATAAGTCTTTTATCACAATATCGAGCAAAGAAAAAAAAATCAACATCAAACAGTACATTCACGGACGTG
Source organism: Protobothrops mucrosquamatus (assembly GCF_001527695.2). Lineage (NCBI taxonomy): Eukaryota > Metazoa > Chordata > Lepidosauria > Squamata > Viperidae > Protobothrops > Protobothrops mucrosquamatus. The sequence goes on along the minus strand of NW_015420791.1, from coordinate 544 downwards.
TCCGGTGTCCCCCTCCCGCACCCCCCTCTCACTTGCCTACACCTTCCTCCTCCTTGTCTTACCACCACTCCTCCTTCCTCCCTCTTTCCTGCTTCCCATTCTCCCTCAATCATCCCGTCAGTGCAGTTGGGGTATCACCGGGCACCTCCTTAAAAAATCATACATATATATATACATCTAAATCTATATACCAACCTAACCCTTTCCCCCCTCCCCCCCCAAGACTTCCCAAAGCTAATCTAGGAAATAAATGCACAATCATCCAATACTAATCAAAAACTACTCGTTATTATTACACACTAGTACAAAATTACTGTGACTCTAAAATAACATTAAATTACAAAAAAAAAAAATTTTTTTTAAATTATATCAATATATACCTAATTTTTTCTAAATTTTTAATCAAAAGCAACATAATAATTTTTCAGTTCATACTTTCTCTGAATATAATCTATCCATCTTCTCCATGTTAAGATAAATTTTTCCTGAGAATGATCCTTCAGGTACGCGGATATTTTTGCCATCTCTGCAAAATATGATACTT
>NW_015420790.1:0-1437 GCF_001527695.2 Protobothrops mucrosquamatus | reverse complement strand
GATCAATATGAGATGTTCACCAGCTATTTATTACAATCAAAAGTATTGTCATTCAAATGAAATATTTGAGCAAGACCATGAGAAATTCATAAGGCCATCCCTTTTTGTCTGATGAGCAAAAGTGCATACGTTATGTAAAACTAATTTTTGAGCACTCCATTTTTCTATCCAACTTAAATCCAGAGATTGGGTTAAATGAGCACACATGCTTTGTTATTTATTTATTTATTTATTTATTGTAAGATACTCTTTATTCCTTTGTTCTTCTGACTTTCTCCATTTAGATCACATATGGATCAGCTCCACTGATGAATATTGAAACAGCAATGTTTGTCAAATGGATGTTCCCAGATGAGAACCACCAATTTAATGCAATACTGCACTTATTGTTGCATTTTGGATGGACCTGGGCTGGGTTAGTTTCTCGATACGGGGAAGACAGGTTCATTCAAAAGAGCCTTCCCATGTTTTCAGGGAGAGGAATCTGCTTTGACTTTATAGAATGTCTTCCACAAATGGTGTATGGTAATGCAGCTGCTAAGTGGATAGATAATGTAGATAAAATATTCAAAGTAATAATGGAGAGTACAGTCATTGCAGTCATCTTAAGTGCTGAAATTGCAGGCATGTTGCCTTTGAGACTAATGATTTATTTTTCCAATTATGATGATATTCCAAAGGAGAGAAAGGCCAAAGTTTGGATCATGACAGCCCAGATGGAATTCACCTCCATTCGGATGCAAAGACAGTTGCCCATTGATTTTCTCCATGGTGCTCTTTCCTTTGCAATTCACTCAAAGGAGCTGACTGGATTCCAACAATTTATGGAAAAGAGAAACCCAAATCTAGTAAAAGATGATGGTTTTATTAGGGATTTCTGGAAAGATGCATTTGAATGCTCATTCTCCAGTGATATTACAGATGGGAATGGTGAAAGGATCTGCACTGGAGAAGAGAAGCTGGAGACTCTTCCTAATGCTGTCTTTGAGACCACCATAGGTGGACATAGTTATAGCATCTACAATGCAGTCTATGCTGTGGCACATGCTCTGAAGGCCTTGCGGTCTTCCAAACATAAAGGAGGTCAAAAAATGGATGATAGCAGATGGAGGCTCTTCCTCCAATCACCCTGGCAGGTAATGTTGGCTAATAGAAAATTTGGGGAAATCATCAAATGCCAGAATAGGGGTTTTTTGTATTGTTTTGTTATGTTTTATTTTTGTTTTTTGTCTTGTTTTGTTTTCTTTTGTTATGTTATGTTTTCTTTTTAACAATTATAATGCTTTACAGATATTTTTGAAAGCTCTATGGAAGTAATTGATATTTTCATATAAAAGAAACTAAATAAATTAAATAAACAAGCTTAAATATAGAAACAGTTATAAAAACAAACTTTATTTTATGTTTAAAATGGTATAAATAGGATCTTGTTCAATC
>NW_015420789.1:0-1437 GCF_001527695.2 Protobothrops mucrosquamatus | reverse complement strand
AAAAAAAAAAAAAGAAAAAAAAGGGAACTATTTTGAAACCTTTCTCGCGCCTCTCTGTACATTTCTGGCTGTTGTATATATATAAAGAGATATTTAAAAAAATAATAACAACTGTATAGATTGTGAATAAAGGAGGACGGAAGGACTGAGCCCAAAGCGTTCGCGAGCACTTTGCGGAAGGGCGAACCGGCAGAGGAACCGCAAATCGGCGGTTCTGGCCGCCTCCGAGGCCGTCTTGGGCTGCGGCGGAGAAGCAGCGGGGCCGGCGCCTCACCCGGGCCAGGAGCGAGGCCTTGCCGTGGGGAGGGCGAACGAGGGCTCTCGAGTGCCGCATCCTTAGACACGCGTCTTCTCTAGAAGCGCGGCTGTTTCTGCTCCTTTGGAGAAAGGCGGAGCGTGCAGGGCCGTTTTTAAGCAAGAGCCGCCGCTCTTTCGGGGGTCCTCCGTCCCCCACCCAATTAACAGCGGTTTCCCATCAGCTCACGAAGCCCACCGCGCCTTATCAGGGGAATGGGGGGGGGCTCTTATTTAAATAGGTCTCCACTTTTTTCTCTCCTGGACCTCAACGGTATGATCCGACTCCCCATCCCGATTGCCTTCCGGTCTTCAAAACGGATCGTTCCCTCCGGAGAGTTTTATTCCGCTACTAAAAGCTTCCAACCGTCAAACTCGTTCCCCTCGGCCGGTGTAAATTAGAAGGAATTAGAAGACGCGGGTGGGGATGTATTCCTCCAAGCTCAGTCTTCGAAATCAGAAAGCTGCTATTATTATTATTATTAATTATTATTACTATTATTATTATTATTATTATTTATTTATTTATTTATTATTTATTATTATTTATTATTACTACTACTACTACTATTTATCATTATCATTATCATTATCATCATCATCATCATTATTATTATATTAATTATTATTATTATTATTATTTATTATTATTTATTATTATTACTACTACTATTTATTACTACTACTACTACTACTACTACTATTTATCATCATCATCATCATCATTATTATTATTATTATTATATTATTATTATTATTATTATTATTATTATTATTATTATTATTATTATTATTATTATTATTATTATTATTATTATTATTATTATTATTATTATTATTATTATTCTTTTCCCAGACCTTGCTCGCCTCTCGCTGTCCGCGCCCCTGGAGCTGAACGCAGGTTTTAGGGTGGGCCGCCGGCCCTTTCCAGCCTCTGCAGCCGCGAATTTTGGGCAGCCCCCAGAACCCCGTGGCCGGCAGAAAGCGGGAACTGCCCCGCGGCCACGGGGATGGGGTTCGCACGATATGCTTATCACGTTCCCTTAATCCACATGCGGGCGTTCCGACGATACGCTGCGCTCACACACACACAGCCGAGCCAAGGTTCAAAAAGCAGCCCGCTCGTCTTTTTCTGCCTCGAGG
>NW_015420787.1:0-1437 GCF_001527695.2 Protobothrops mucrosquamatus | reverse complement strand
CCTCTCTCTCTCTCTCCTCCCCCCCCCCTGTCGTTTAGAAAAGGATCCTTTGCAGCTCCTCATATGGTTTTGCTTATCCCGGCCTAAAACTTTTTAAATAACGCCTTAGAAACTCAGATGAAATTTGGCTTGTCAAGTCTGGCACGCATTTCTCGGGCGATTTGTTTCCGTTTACAGTTCCCTCCTCCCCCCCCCCCCCAAAAAAATTGGATGGTACGTTTTCCTGAGATTGCATAGCGCAGGCAGTCCTCGGCTTATAACCATTTGTTTAGTGACGGTTCGTAGCCGCAACGGCCCTGGGGGAAAAAAAAAGGGGAAACAGCCATGTTTTCACATGTATGACCGTTGTGGCATCCCCGTGGTCACGTGATCCGAAAACTGGCACTTGGCAACTGACATGTATTTATGTTTTCAAGAAGAGACTGGACTGCCATCTGTCAGAAACGGTGTAGGGTCTCCTGCTTGGGCGGGGGGTTGGACTAGATGACCTCGAAGGTCCCTTCCAACTCTTGTTATCCCGATTCTGAACCCAGGGTCACGTGATCACACCTTGTGACCTTCCCAGTTGGCTTCCGATACGCAAAATCGACGGGGGAAGCGAGATTCGCTTAACAAACCCAGTGATTCGTTTAACAGCAGTGGTAAAAAAAAAAGGTCATAAAATGGGGCAGATGCCTCACCTAACTTGCTTAGCTGGGGATTGATTTGGGTCGTTAAGTCAAAGGCTACCTATACTTTTTGGTTTCTTGCATTTGATTGACATGTCAATAGATTATTGATTGACGTTTGTCAAAGGCATCAAACCTCATTTCCTACGTTTGTGAGTTCGCAACATCAAAAGACCCCTGGATGAACTTCATGCAGAACGCACAAAGGTTTCCTCTTTTTTTTTCTTTCGTTGGAATGTGTCTCCTTCACAAACCACGATTCGTGGTTCAGTCGGATAAGTGAACCCAGACCAGTCTGGCTTAATTAACAAAATCAGGCCTAGCATAACTGGCTTTCTTCCATTGTGGGAAGGCCCTTGTAAACTGCATTGACCTCTGATGGTCTTCATTCGGGAGACACCGCCTATCATGGTTTTGTAGACCATAAAACAAACTAGGTTTCATCTCCCCCATCCATCCACCCCCATTTTTCTTTCCAAAAAAGTAAATCCTCTCTTTCACAGATAACACAAAGCCATCCTGAGTTTGCTGGCTTTTGGCTTAACCCAGGGGTAGGCAACGTTGGCTCTTTTATGACTCATGGACTTCAACTCCCAGAATTCCTGAGCCAGCCACGCTGAGGGGAAAAGGAGAGGTTTTCAAGCTGAGCCATGCTGGCTCAGGAATTCTGGGAGTTGAAGTCCACAAGTCATGAAGGGGCCATAGTTCCCCCATGCTGGCTGAGGAATTCTGGGAGTTGAAGTCCACGAGTCATGAAGGGGCCATAGTT
>NW_015420786.1:0-1437 GCF_001527695.2 Protobothrops mucrosquamatus | reverse complement strand
TTTTTTGCAAAAGGAAGCACTGAAATATAGCAACAAACTCCAGCTTCATATAGCGCATTTTCTTTTTTTTTAGTTCTAAAGTGGTCTATCAGGTTGTATTTCAAAGACAAACACTCGAAAGAGGAGGGAAAAAACCCCCAAACCCTTCATCTAATAAACTCAGAAGCAATTAAAAAAAAAAACCCAACAACCACCGCCTAACCCCGTATACTCAGAAAGACAAACCACCCCGAGCTTCGCAGGTAGCCCCTGACCTCAAAAGCTGACAAGGTTTGATAGGAAATTTAATGTAATCGCTGGAGAAAGCCAACAGGGTCTATTGTCAGCAATGAAGTCCGGAAGTTTGAAGAATTAATATAAGGATACATTGGAAGTGCCCTCCGGGGACGCGTGTGTAGAACCAGGGCAAGACCAAGAGGGAAAAATGACTCCAGAAGTAATTCCGCGATGACATTCTGTCATTGCCGCTAAATGGAGAGGGGGAAAAAAAAATGGCCAGATGCCGCCGTGTGCATTCTTTCCTGATCTAATAGAAACGAATATTGCTGACTTCCCAATGATCCATTTAAGTTGCAGAGATATATTCTCCGGGGACCAGCGAAGCGCCAGCCCGAATCTCAGCAAGGCAATAAGAATAAGCCTACGTAGGAGCCCAGTTAGGGGATCTAGCTGTCCATTAAACTCAATAACTCTCCATGTTTCAAAGAAAAGGCAGAAACAGTTTTTAAGGCTGAGGACAAAGTCAAGTCTAAGGCAAAATCGCTTTTATTTCTTCAATTCTCTCTCTTCCTTTTCTCTCTCTCTTTCTCCTTTCTTTCTCTCCTTTTCTCTCTCTCTCTCTTTCTTTCTTTCTCTCTCCTTTCTCTCCTTTTCTCTCTCTCCTTTCCCCCCCTTTCTCTTTCTCTCTCCTCTCTCTCTCTCTCTGTCTTTGGTGAATTATTTATGTCAGGAATTGATTAATTGCTTAACAATCCATAGGGTTTGTGAGACATTTCCAATGCATTTTAGCTTTGTCCCAAGTTGTGGGGGTGGGAAAAGCAGTGGATAGAGGGTCCCTGGGTGTTGACTTGTTCACTTCAAAACAGTGCCCAATCATGCAAAATAAAACCCACCCACCCACCCCTTTTTTAAAAAAAAAAAATCTGGATTTTTAAAATTTATTTATAACAACCACCCAGCCAACCCAGCTAAGTGTTGGGTAATTAGAAGGATAGAAAAGCAAGGAGGAAAAAATACGGAAAAAAAATAGGCAAGATACCCCCAGTGACATTTATGATGGCACTGGAAAAAAGTGATTTATCACCAGTCTTCACACTTACAATCACAACATCCCTATGATCGCACCATCAAAATTTGGGCACTTGGCAACCGGCATGGATTTATCACAATTGCACTGTCCTGGGGTCATGTAAATCACATTTAACACCTTCCCAGCTG
>NW_015420785.1:0-1437 GCF_001527695.2 Protobothrops mucrosquamatus | reverse complement strand
GCCTTGGATCCAGACTCTCAGGGGTCTTCTAACTTGGCCCTTTTATGACTGGTGGACTTTGACTCCCAGAATTCCTCAGTCGGCCATTTTGATGAAACTGCGGCCTTGGATCCAGACCAGGGGTCTTCAAACTTGGCCCTTTGATGACTGGTGGACTTCAACTCCCAGAATTCCTCAGTCGGCCATTTTGATGAAACTGCGGCCTTGGATCCAGACTCTCAGGGGTCTTCTAACTTGGCCCTTTTATGACTGGTGGACTTCGACTCCCAGAATTCCTCAGTCGGCCATTTTGATGAAACTGCAGGCTTGGATCCAGACCAGGGGCCTTCAAACTTGGCCCTTTGATGACTGGTGGACTTCAACTCCCAGAATTCCTCAGCCAGCAAAGCTGGCTGAGGAATTCTGGGAGTTGAAGTCCGCCAGTCATCAAAGGGCCAAGTTTGAAGGCCCCTGGGTTGTATAATATTCACCTGGAGAGGATGCTGGCAACTTGGCCCTCCGTAACCAACGGCTGTCTTCTCCCTTTATATCTAGGTTGCAACCTGAAGATCTTCAACAACCAGGAATTTGCTGCTCTCCTGGCTCAGTCTGTGAATCAGGGCTTCGAAGCCGTGTACCAGCTCACCCGGATGTGCACCATCAGGATGAGCTTCGTCAAAGGATGGGGAGCGGAGTACAGGTGGGTGGAGCTTCCTTGGAGAATTCCCTCGGGGCAGGGTTGAATTCTCCAGTCCCCCTTCCGGTGGGGTCCCCCCCTGCCTCACAGAACCCGGCCTAGCCCAGGCTAAAGCTTAGCATTCTTCTTTTTTAAAAAAAAATATATATAAAAATCTTCATTAAACTAGACATTCCCAATTCCAGCAACCGTTCCTTATATGTTTTAGCCTCCGGTCCCCTCATCATCCTTGTTGCTCTTCTCTGCCCTCTTTTTTAGAGGGATTGTCAAGTGAGTTTTTTGCCCCGTTTTACGATCTTTCTTAAAAGCCCCGGTTCTTCGGTGAATTGTTGCAGTTGCTAAGCTAGTAAGACGGTTGTTAAAAGTGCATCTGGCTTTCCCATTTGAGTTTCCTTGTCAGAAGGGGGGATCACATCTCTCTCTCTCTCTCTCTCTCTCTCTCTCTCTCTCTCTCTCTCATGGTGACTTGCAGCGGATGCTGCGAATGTGAAAAACGGTCATAACTCCCTTTTTTTCAACGCCATTGTAACTTCGAACGGTCAGTTGTCAGTCAAGGTGAATGCTCCAACACACGTTTTTAAGAATAGACTGAAATGGTATAGGGTCTGAAATGGTATAGGGTTTCCTGCCTGAGCAGGGGGTTGGACTAGATGACCTCCAAGGTCCCTTCCAATTATTCTATTCTATTCTATTCTATTTCACTCCATTCCATTTTTTCTCTTTTCTCCTCTCCTCTCCTCTCCTCTCCTCTCCTCTCCTCT
>NW_015420784.1:0-1437 GCF_001527695.2 Protobothrops mucrosquamatus | reverse complement strand
CCTCTCTTCTTCCTTTCTCCCTTTTCTCTCCACCTTCCTCTTCTCCTCTTTTCTCCTCCCCTCCCTCCCTACTTCTCTGTCTACCTTCCTTCTCTTCCTCCCTCCCTTCTAATCTCTCCATCTTCCTTCTCTCCTCTCCTCTCTTTTTCCTTTCTCCCTTTTCTCTCTCCACCCTCCTCTTCACTTTTCTCATCTCTCCCCTCCCTACCTTCTTTCCTTCTCTTCTCTCTCTTCTTCCTTCCCTCCCTTTCTTCTACTCTCTCCATGTTCTTTCTCTCCTCTCCTCTCTTCTTCCTTTCTCTCTTTTCTCTCCACCTTCCTCTTCTCCTCTTTTCTCCTCCTCTCTCCCTCCCCTCCCTCCCTCTCTTTTTTTTCATGCTGTCCATCTCGCTACTAAAGCAACTTAGCCTGGGGTGTGAATCCATCCACCACAGTAGTGTTAATAATAATAATATGTCACCTTAGGTGAACTTTTTTGGGTCACACACGGTATATACATATTTAATATATGTATGTCATTGATAAACCCAGTTTTACCCATGCTGTTGAATTATAATGCAAAATGGGTACACGTGACCCTAATAGACTCCAATCTCTCTCCCTCCAGGGATCTTCTGGATAAAAGTAGGCACTCGAACCGATCCTCGCCCGCTTCCGCGCCCGTGACTCACCAGATCAGCAACCTCATCCGTAGCAACAGCCAGGCTGCCAGCGATTCTTCCCGGCCAGTTGCCCTCCTCGACCGAGACAGATCGAAAGATCTGGAGAGAGAGATTCCTGACCGGCTCAGAGATCCTCCTCCGGTGCCAGACCAGAAGATCAAAGAAAGCCGCTCCCCCGTGAAGGAACCTCCAAGCCATGAAAAGAGATCCCTGGAGGACAACACCAAGCCGGTAATCCAGTCGGTCTCTCCGTACAGCAAACCTGCCTTGAGCGAAAGCTTGAAACTCAGCAACCTGATGAACAAGGACGTGGAGAGGAAGCCGGAGCTTCTGACGGACCTCCAGAAGATCAAGAACGACATCAAAGTCAAAGAAGAGCGTAAAGAGGAAGGCGACGTCTTGGTTGTGAGTTCAGAATCTTCACAGCATCCGAGAGGCACCGAGCACCCGCCGCCCCCTTCTTTGCACGGGTTACCCCTGCCCCACACCATGGCCGCCGCCATGCCCATCTCCATGGGCAGCGTCCATCAGATGAACACCATGAACGTTCTGGAACGTAGCCGGATGATGACCCCACTCATGAGCATGAACTCGCTCACGGGACGGGAGAGGCTACCCCACCCAGGGTTCTCCTGGGACCCCATGAGGGACCCCTTGCGCGACGCCTACCGGAGCTTAGACCTCCACCGCCGGATGGACTTCCAGCTCCGAGCCGATCCCATCCATAGGTTTCCCACCACCTCGGGCTTTTACGATCACGAGCGCTCCTACCGAG
>NW_015420783.1:0-1437 GCF_001527695.2 Protobothrops mucrosquamatus | reverse complement strand
TTAATGCCTCAATTGGTTTGGGGGACTTTTTGTCTGTTCACCACTCACAGTCTTGCTTGATAGGTAGGTAGCTTTATTAATATCATTAATAAATTAAACAAGGACAATTGTCCTATCCCACCCCAGTCAGACAAAGAAGGAATGCTATGGACCCCATCAGTTAAAGAATTTGACTGGTGGGATCCAGGAAAAGAGTTTTCTCTGCTGTTGCCCCCATCCTCTGGAACACTCTCTCTCCCCAGAGGTGAGCTGCCTCCCCTGCCTTTTAGAAGGGTTCAAAGACTTGGGTGGGCTCATGGGGCTTGTAGAATGGGGGCAGTTAGCAGCTTGAAGGCACTCCTCTCTACCTTTTTAATTTTTAACTTATTCTATCCTCATTTTTTTGGGTTCTCATTTTATTATTTTTGTATAGTTTTTATGATTTTAGTTGTAAACCACCCAGAGTCATTCTGAGAGGCAGAAGGTTAGTACCTAAATTTGATAGATCAATACATAAATAAAGTACATATTTTGCAAAAAAAAAAAAATTGGGGGGGGAGAAGGCAAAATTTCCTCTAAATGCCATGAATGAATGCAGTTAAATTGCTATTTACATGTGCTAATTACAAAGGAAGGATAATTTAAATAGCAAATTCTAACTGACTTTTTTGCAGATCAGTTCAGAGTGGATTTTACCCTGACACTGCCTTATATCTGAATGGCTTACTGAGTCTGGAGAAAGTAAGTCACTCACATTCTGGGCAGAGATTACATTTTTCAAATACCAGGAAAGAGGTAAAAAAAAAATCCAATGATGCCTGGTGAGAAAAGGATTTATATCCATGAGACTAGAAATAGCCACCATAATGTTCATTTTATCTTGATTGCTTAGTGAGGGCAGGGAGAGTATCATCATCACCATCATCATCATTTGAATACACAAACATGGGTATATACACTTAATCAGCATGGGTCACACCTGTTAATTTACCATTGTACTTAGTAGGCCCCCCCCCCCCCCCCAAAAAAAAAAAAAAAAAAAAACCCACAGCATCCCAGACTCTGTCATTTGTATAGCAAAAAATACAGAAGACAAAAGAACCTGGTGGAAAAAAAATATGAAATCGTCTTCCTTACATTTGATGAATAATGTGAATGGTTGAATTTCAGGCAAGCCACCAGCAGGCACAGTCTTTGGTTACTGCTTCTGAGGCAGAGCAGTCCTCTTTGAAATCAGGTCTCAAATTTACAAATGTTTAACAAATAAAAATAGAGGCATATTCATACGTCCCATAGGGAAAGAACAATAAAGGAAGCATTGAGATACTTGTCTATGGAGATTCTCAATCATCCAGGTCATGGTTGTCCCAAAGATGATTTTTTATGAGGCAACTGAACTTTCTTTTTTCTCCTTGAAGACGTTTCGCTTCTCATCCAAGAAGCTTCTTCATTTAGATA
>NW_015420782.1:0-1437 GCF_001527695.2 Protobothrops mucrosquamatus | reverse complement strand
TCTTATCAAAAATAACAACAACAATAAAAATAGTTTGATTTAATGAACGGCTTTCTTGAGGATGGAAGATCCATATCTGAAGTCTGGTCTACCTGTTTGATTAGAAATGGTCCCTTCTGGACAACCATCACATTGGTAGCAGCAGACCTGCTTGCCCTCTGGAACTCTTCTCCTCTCTCCTGCATGGCAGCTCTTCATGCCACACCTGGCAAAGGGCACCTTCTAAGAGAGAAATAGTGGAAATCACCTAAACAATGAACAGGCTTCATTCATTCCTTTCCACACTCCTATTTGCATTCCATATGGCTATCTCTATGTATGTCATCAAAATAAATGGTTCATCCCCATCTATATGAAAGCAGGAACAGGTCCTGGGGGATTCAGGCCAGTGGAACTCCCAACCCATCAATGGATGTCAGATTACTGTTGCCTGCTCTAATTGCATCCTGGGTTTAAAACAGAAGTTCCCTTCCCAATCCCCAACCTTTGAGAATTGATACAAATGAAAACTTTGTTACATGAAAAGCAGGTTTTTCACCAAAATATGATCACCTTGTTTTCTGACTTAACTGACCATTTCTCAAGTTAAAAGGAAATTCTGCATTCCCAGGACAGAACAAATCTTTCCCTGAGTTTACAGTGTCCCCTTGCAGCTCACCTGAGTGGGCCAGATAATTGCATCAGAATTAATGTTGAAATCCTGGCCTTGGGGAGCCCTGGGATCTATTTGCCCAACTTTCATGGGGAGGAAAGTATCATTGGGAAGGAAAACCCAGTTGAGAAGATCAAAGCGAGGAGAACCCAATCCATTTTCTGAGAAAGAAACTTCATCTCCAGCACTGTTGTTAAATTGGATATTTCTCAAATAGTAAAGAATCTGAAAGAAAAAAAACCACACCACAAGTAATTGGAGAAATTGATTGAAAGCCACACCTAAGTTACCATGGCTAAGGCGATTCTTTGTTAGTCTTAGGAGTTGGGTGTGCATATCTTATATATAAATAAAAATGTAAATGTTCGTTTGTTCAAAATCTTAAATCTCCGAAAGTTCTTCACCGATTGCTTTGAAAGTTTGACACAACGTTGCATTCGAATACGCACATGTTTTTATATACCTACTATTATATAGATGTCACACCAGTGACAGGTAAAAACATTTAACCTGTCTGAGCCACAGCAACACGTGGCCGGGTACAGCTAGTGATAAATAAGAGGAGTTCTCTGGGTGGAGATCTGATCAGGATTTTAATACCACAGTCCAAATTTCATTGTTTGCTGTTGCTCCTGTGATACTTGGCTATATACATGGTTAAATGTTTCCTTTGGCTCCAGATCTTGTAAATGATAAATGCATTTTAGGAATGATTCAATAATTTCTATTACAACCATGGAAAATTCCAGTGACTTTCTCTAGTTCATAGTCAAAGACAGCAGAAT
>NW_015420781.1:0-1437 GCF_001527695.2 Protobothrops mucrosquamatus | reverse complement strand
GTTACGCATAACATTCCAAGCATTTTCCACTCCCTTATTGTAGGGTCATGGTTCACATCTTCCAATCAACTTGGAAGATGTGATTTACTTCCGGTTTCTTTCTCCCGGGCTATCCTTATGCTCCTCCCTCTTTCCCAGTTGCTGGTTTAACTATATAAATACCAGACAGTTCTGCACATTGTCAAAGCAAGAATATACACTATTTGCAGCGTTGACATCCGGCCCCCCTTACAAAAAGGACAGATCCTGTAAAGCAAACCAAAGCATATGTTAAGGGTCATCTTTCGGTTTGTTGGGGTGTTTCACATGAAACCTTTTGACCAATCTATTAGCCTTTACTTCACTGGATTTCACCCAGGTGGCTTCGGATAACGGGTATCCTTCCATTGTACTAGATACTGCAATTTCCCTCTAAAAATTCTAGAGTCAAGAATACGCTTTACTTCATAGTGGGTCTGTCCCGCAACCACGAGGGGCCCAGGTGTCTTCTTTGGAGGAGGTCTTAACGTGGAGCCCCGATATGGCTTCAACAAGCTACAATGGAAAACTGGGTGAATTTTCCCTAAGAGTTTAGGGAGTTTTAGCTCTACTGTGACTGGGTTGATGATCCTTACTATGGGGAAAGGCCCCAAGAACTTTGGTCCCAATTTCTTGCTGGGCAACTTGAGGCGTAGATATGTAGTTGACAAATAAACCTTTTCCCCAACTTGGAATGTTCTTTGGGGAGCCCTCTTTTTATCAGCCTGCTTTTTATAGGTTTCAAAAGTCTTTTTTAAAGCAGTTTTTGTGTTTCTCCAAACTTCTTCCCACCCCTTCACCCACTGGTCAAGTGTCTGGGAAGCGGAGGGCATCTGAGGATATTCAGGTATTGGGTTGAACTCTTTTCCTGTGGCCACTCTAAAAGGCGTGTAACCGGTGCTGCTATGCACAGAATTATTGTATGCCACCTCCGCAAAAGGGAGAAGATCAGTCCAGTTCGTCTGTTGGTAAGAAACGTAGCACCTAAGATATTGCTCCACCATTTTGTTAGCGGCTTCCACGGCCCCATTGGTGGCCAGATGAAAAGCACAAAATGATCCAATTAATGATCCAATTAATGTAAGGAAAGTCCTCCAAAACTTCACTGTGAACTGCACCCCCCTGTCTGAAATTATCCGCTTAGGGGCGCCATGCAGCCGGTAGATATGTTTCAGGAACAATTTGGCCAGTCGTTGGGCAGATGGGAGTCCTTTGCAGGAGATGAAATGAGCCTGCTTCGAGAACAGGTCTATTACAGTCCAGATGACAGTGTTTCCACTACTTTCAGGTAGGTCTACTATGAAGTCCATAGCTATTTCTTCCCATGGTTGAGAAGGGTCTGCCACGGGTTGCAGTAGTCCAGGGGTTTTCCCTGGGATTCTTTTCATTGTGGCACATACAGTACAACTTTTTACATAG
>NW_015420780.1:0-1437 GCF_001527695.2 Protobothrops mucrosquamatus | reverse complement strand
CCGCGCGCGATGGCAATGAGTCCCGAGCCACTGCAAGGCTTTCCCAGCTATTCCCCACGTTGCGCGCTGCAATGGCGATAGGTCACGCCGGCAATCAGCCCCAGGAGAGCTGCAAGGCCTGAGGAAAACAGCTCCGACGATCGAGGGAACCCCCGCCGGCGCGCCTAAAATGCAAATGAGGGACGAACGGCCGTTCGTCTACTCGTCAAGCCAGCAGGTCTCCCTCGACACTCGTGCTGTTTCCCCGGCCGTTTGAAGGCCAAACGGCCCGAGCGGTGTGAGGCGCGCGCGCGCGCGTCTCCTCAGCAGGAAAGCCGAGCGGGGAGGCCCTGAGTGTGAATCGCCTCAAAACGGGCCTGTAAGGAAAATCTTTTACTCTCCGTTCGTCACCGGGCCGCAGCCGCGAGCTCCAGTGAGAACGGATCCAATGGATGCTGGAGGTGAGAGGGATAAGAAGGATCCCCTTCTACCCTGTCAGTCCTGGGAGGGGGAAAAGGAAGGAGCCCCTTCTCTTCAGTAACCAATTTCCTACTCCCAATTGGAGACTTGGTTAAGCCAATATTTTCTAACAGCTTATCCAAGATTGTTGATTTAAACTAAATAGCTAAAGAAGGTGGAGGATTCACCCAAAGTCCAGACTATACCTGCCTGAGAGCCAGAGTTATACGTCCGTCCATGGGCAAGATTAAGTCAAGACTGGGATCTAGGGTCCAGAACGGGCGTGGCAACTTTGGCTGACTTAATCTGATTGGGCAGGAATACAGTCTACTACCCATGGGTGGATCCTCCATCTCCAGTGCTGGAGAATTTAGGATTTCTTTTTAACAGTTAATCTAATACAATTGAATTATGGTGGCACATTCAAGATTCTTAATTTGTGTTTTCCTTTTTGTATAGATTTTGGGAAAGAATCACACGTTTACTTGCATTGAATTCGCATACTGTTTTTCAATAGACCTATTTATTGTTTTAAAATTATATATTTATCTTTCCTGACTCAAAATAATTAAAATTGCTTTTTTTTTAATTCCTAATAATGTAACACTCAGCTTGCTTTCCCTTAAAACCATTCATTCATCATTATACTTGTTCCCAATGTTCCTGGTTCTTTCTCAACTAAATCTTCCCTGTTAGTCACTATCAAGTCAGGTAACTGATCCTCTTGTACATTCCTTAAATTTCCTGGGAGCATCATGTTTGGGAGAGCTTGCCTCCCAAACAGATGTTGGGATAATTACATTCTCTATCGCTATTTTTAAGTCTCTTGGAAAGATCTGCAGTTTGCTTTTGGAAAGCATCATTTACTTCTTCTCCTTGATTGAGCAAGAAACAACAGACACTAACAACAGTATTAATTTTATAGATATTAGCTTGTAGTTACCTTCTTGAATTAAGAACTCAGACTCATTTTTTTTATTTTTCATAGTTTAAGCATTT
>NW_015420779.1:0-1437 GCF_001527695.2 Protobothrops mucrosquamatus | reverse complement strand
AGCAACGAGGGCAGCAGCGGCGGCTCCCTGAAAGTGCCCGAGGAAGGTGCCACCGATGGGGCCGAGGTGGGGCCGGGCGGCGGAGAGCCCTGCGGCAGCCAGGCGAGCTTCATGCCTGACTGCCGTCCGGCCCGGGCTGGGGAGACATGTGGCCGGTTCGGCTTCCCGGGGAGCGATGCTCCCACTGGCCGCCGCACCAACCATGACTGCCGCCCAGCACGGGGAGACATGTGGCTGGCTCGGCTGCCCAGGGAGCGGCCCAGGAAGCGATACCCCAGCCGAGACTGGAACAAGTAAGCCGGGGGGGCGCACCACCTGCCCCGCAGCCGCTTCGCGGCAGTGCTCCATGAACTCAGAGCCCCCTCCCTCCCCCCGGCACTGACCCTCTGTCTCCGGCTCTGCTGCTGCTTGGCGCCGGCTGGGCATCGGAGGGGCTGCTCTCGGGGCCGCGGTTTGCGGGAAGGCTGGCCCGCTCAGCGGAGGCTCAGGCAGGCCACTCCCAGCGGGGATCTTGGGGCTTCCCCGCATGGCTCCCCAGCCATGTGCGCCTGGGACGGGGCCAGCCCGGGAAAGGGACTTCCTGGCCGCCCTTCTCCCAGGGGGCGGGGCACCCGGGCGCAGGGCCAATGAGGAGCCCTGCGAGGGGGCAAGTCCCATGAGAGAGAGAGAGAGACAGAAGTGCAAGTGCAAGTGCCTCTGTCTCTCTCTCTCATGGGACTTGCCGGAGGGCCGTGGGAGGGCCGCGGGAGGGCCGCATTTACATAGAGCAGGGAGGGCTGTTAGAGGGCCGTATTAAACCTGAACGCGGGCCGCAAATGGCCCGCGGGCCGGACTTTGGACATGTCTGCCATAAATAAATAAAATAAAGCAAAAAGATACAACAGGTTTTTCAAGAGCTAAGCTAAATGGCATGTCACTAACAATACAAAGAATTACTAGGCACTTAATAAAATTATACATCTCTATTATGACCTGATTCAAAGGTAATGCCTGGTGGTGCCCATAATCTTAAGCACTCTTCCATCATGTAAACCCAAGAAAACTAATATGACTTGCTTAAAATCAGATGCATGTTAATAGAAAACTATATATAAAATTATTTTAATACTGTTTTCACACTATAATTGTGATTGTAACCCATAGCTGTTGAATATGCATATAATTATGGCCTCATCTCTTGAAATACTATGTACAGAAGCACACATACAATTTTTGAGGAGCAGATACAATATTATATCTGTTTTTCAAAATTTGGATTGCTAACAAAGAATTAAGGGAGTACTGGGATAGCTATTTCTAACCTTATTAGGTTTTCATCAGCCAGACATACCCTTGCTGAGATTCGAACCTGGGCTGTCTGCATGTTAAGCAGAAGTGTTGCCCCTAGGCCACAGGCTCTTTCTCACTTTGTTAGCTACAAGAGACAGGGGAAGAGGA
>NW_015420778.1:0-1437 GCF_001527695.2 Protobothrops mucrosquamatus | reverse complement strand
AGGGTGCCGTCGGCCAAGCAGTGTAGGCTGGCGACCCCCAGGGGGAGGGCCTTCTCTGTGGGTGCCCCCACCCTCTGGAACGAACTACCCCCCGAGATCCGGATGATTCCGGATCTCCTTACTTTCCGCCGCGCCCTCAAGACATGGCTTTTCCAGCAAGCGGGCCTGACCTAGGGAGGATTTTAGGTAGGGATGATTTATCAGCAATTTTAATTGGAAACACAGCTTCTAATATTCGGTTTTTTAATCTGGTTTTACAGGGGTTTGTATTTTTATGTTTTGTATTTGTACTGTTTTTAATACGCTGTGCACCGCCCTGAGTCCTGCGGGAGAAGGGCGGTATATAAATTAAATTATAATAATAATAATAATAATAATAATAATAATAATAATAATAATAATAATAATAATAACTCCCAGAATTCCTGAGCCAGCCATGCTGAGGGGAAAGGGAGAGGTTTCCAAGCTGAGCCAGGCTGGCTCAGGAATTCTGGGAGTTGAGGTCCACGAGCCATGAAGAGGCCAAAGTTTCCCTCATGCTGGCTCAGGAATTCTGGGAGTTGAAGTCCACGAGTCATCAAAGGATCATAGTTCCCCCACGCTGGCTGACGAATTCTGGGAGTTGAAGTCCACGAGTCATAAAAGGGCCAAGGTTGCCTACCCCTGGGACTCTGGCAGATCTTCTGGGCTTGGAAGGCCATTTGCCCCGTGTGGGTCAACTGGTGGGGGAGTGGAGGGCTCCAGACCCCCGTCTTCCCACTTCCCCCTGGGGGTTACTCAAGGCCTGCCCCTCTCTCGGCCCCTGCAGGAAGAGCTTGGTCAACCAGTTGATCCAGTCCTACCAGCGCATGCCGGGCAACGCAGTGGTCCGGACCTTCCGGGTCACTTACAAGCGCCACGTGGTCACCATGGACGACCTGCAGACGCTGTTTGGGTCGAACTGGCTCAATGACCAGGTAGGATGGATGGATGGATGGGGGGAGGACGCCGGAGAAAGTCCCGGACCGCGGAGCAATGGGAGCAAAGGCCAGCGACCCCACAGGGCCTAACTCACCAGGGATTGGCCCCGCGACTGCTCCTGGAGGGGCTCCTGACCTGCCCCTGGGCTGAATTTTAAAAGTGGGCTGAAGCAATGATGCCTTTCTGGTTTGGTAGTCACTCCATGTGGCATGCAAGAAAGCCTCCGAGCTTAGAGAGCACCCAGGCCTCCAAAGTGGTCCTCCTTCTCCCAAACCACCACCACCACCACCACCATCTAGCACTGATGATGTTCTCTGGTTGGGTCATGAAATGTCTGCAAGGAAACCACCCAGCTCAGAGAGCACCAAAGACCCCTGAGTCCTCCTCCTCCTCCTCCTCTTCCTCCTCCTCCTCCCCACAACCCCCCTCCCTTCTAGCACTGATGATGTTCCCTAGGTGGGTCATGTAACATCTGCA
>NW_015420777.1:0-1437 GCF_001527695.2 Protobothrops mucrosquamatus | reverse complement strand
ATAAGCAAGATCCAGTGTATTCTCCCCTCTGGTTGCAAAGTCCACCTATTGATGGAAATGTGGCAGGGTGGCTTTCAAATCCACTTGGTTAAAGTCTCCCACTGCAATAAATGCACCCTCTGGGTGAGTAGTTTGTAAGTCACTGATGGTGTGATAGAGAACCTTCAGGGCCTCTTCTCTGTTTGCATGGGGGGGGGGGCACACACAGCTGTGATAATGGTAACAGAGAATTCTCTAGGAAGATAGAAGGGTCTGCATTTGATGGTCAGAAGCTCCACATCTGGGGACCACAGACTTGAAACCACCTTGGCATTATTACACCATCTGTTACACCATTTCATTCAACAAAGCAAAGACACTGGAAAAGAGAAGCAGTCGCTGAAATTACTTTGATGACGGATATCAGTCGTGCAATGTGACAATCTGAGCAGAGGAAATGGGCTTTGAGGAAGCCGTTCTGTCTTCCAAACCTGTGGATGTCACAACTAGCAAATCACCTTTCCTAGAGGTCTTTCTCAAGCAGGTAAACAAACCCCAAATCAACCATGGATTCTTCCAAGCTTCACTCCAGCGCTTGGCCATAAGTGCAACTCGCCGGATGTCTCTGCCCATCTGCAGGTATAAAGTTACCCAGCAAAAGAGTTTGAGACATCCCTTGGCTAGATTAATCTCCTCGTGGCTGGCAAGATGGAGACCTCCCATGCCATCCCAGAGAATTGGACTTTGGTAATGCAAAAAAAAAAAAAATCCACTTTAAACCCGCGTATTTTCCTTCCATCTTTCCAAGAGGATGGATAATTGGTGGTTTGCTTGGCGGCCTTAAAGACACAGATTTATTTATGTAATTGTCTCTCTGATCTGAGACCTGCTAGTTGAGGCCTCTCTGGATTCCGCTCTTACAGGGAGCTTCTCCAAAAGTGGAAATTGGATTTCATTTAGTGATCCCCAGAGGGAAGCAATCCTACGCTAGTTTTCCCCCAATTGACCCTCTTCCCCAACAGATATGAGTCAGCCCAAAGTGTAGATGGAGACTCAAGGAACTCTTGAACCCAGACCTCTGAGTTCTTGCCAAACCTCGACCGAAACCTTTTTTTTTTAAATAGACAGATAGACAGAGAGGCTTTTGTGACAATTCACCCACCCAATAATCTTTTTTTGCAACAACCCTCCTCTAGCAGTGACCCCTAACTGATGGTCTGAAAAATTAAGAAGGTGCATCAGCATCAGGATTCTTTAAGAAAATCCTCAAATAGCTGTTGCTAATAATTGCTAACAGGCAAAAAGTTTCTCTCCAGAGGGATTTTGTGTCCCTTTTTCCCATTGTCATCCATATTTATACTGTGAAGAGATCTGTTTATTGGCTTTGAGATCAATAATATCGTAGCCACATGATCATTGCAACGAAAATCCTTGGAAAAGGAAGGTTACCAATAGTAG
>NW_015420776.1:0-1437 GCF_001527695.2 Protobothrops mucrosquamatus | reverse complement strand
GACTAGAACTCACCATCTCCCAGCGATTGGTCCAAAGTCACCTAGCTGGCTTTTATGGCTAAGGTGGAACTAGAACTCACAGTCTCCCGCTTTCTAGCCTGGTGCTTCAACCACTGAACCAAACAGTTTAGGAAAAAAAAATGTTAGGGAGAAGCAAAAAATAAAGGAACGGCGGGATATAACCCCAGGGAAGGAGGACGTGATGAGTATCTTGTAAGTAGAGATGTTTTAAGAAGACTTTCAGAAGCAAACATTTTCTTCTCTGCTCTTCCGAGGTAGGAAATACCCAAGACAGCTTCATCCAAGCTTGACACCTATCACTCATAGAGAACTTCCTTGTCAAGACACAGGAGAAACTAGCTGAAAACAGATCACTGCTCCCAAGGAAGAAAATAAGAGATAATTTGGAGAAGGAAAAAGGAGAGGCAAGAAGAAATACTATGATTTAACATGCCGAGTGGTATAAAATGGATTTCAGTTATATTGATCTATATTGTTCTTCTCTACCAATGCAAATACGGCAATAGATTGGCTTGCATGAGCAAAAAAAAATATGTTTTCATAAAGATCTTTGCATTTTGTAACATACTAGATCCTCTAGAATTCGGCAGCCTGCTCAAGAGAAAGTTCCTTTGCAAGATAATGTCAAGATAATGTCCTCAACTTATGACCGCAAAATTTCTGTTGCTAAGCGAGACAGTGGTTAAGAAAATGTTGCCCCCATTTGACCACCTTTCTTGCCACAGTTGTTAAGTGAATCACTGCAGTTGTTAAGTTAGTAACCCGGTTGTTAAGTGAATCCGGCTTCCCCCATTGACTTTGCTTGTCAAAAGGTCGCAAAAGGGGATCACATGACCCGGGGGACGCTGCGACCATCGTAAATACCAGCCAGGGCCAAGCGTCTGAATTTTGACCACGTGATCGCGGGGATGCTGCAACGGTTGTAAGTGTGAAAAACAGTCACAAGTCACTTCTTTTAGTCCCGTTGCAATTCTGAATGGTCACTAAATGGACTGATGTAAGTCGAGGACTAACTTTACAACCATATGAAGGAAAATAATCAGAGATTCACTGCTTGCTTTAGTGCAGGGGTAGGCAACCTCGGCTCTTTTATGACTCATGGACTTCAACTTCCAGAATTCCTGAGCCAGCATGGGGAACTACGGCCCCTTTATGACTTGTGGACTTCAACTCCCAGAATTCCTGAGCCAGCATGCCTCAGCTTAGAAACCTCTCCCTTTCCCCTCAGTGTGGCTGGCTCAGGAATTCTGGGAGTTGAAGTCCACAAGTCATAAAAGAGCCGAGGTTGCCTACCTCTGGCCTAGGCCTAGGCCGCTTTATGACTCGTGGACTTCAACTCCCAGAATTCCTGAGCCAGCCTGGCTCAGCTTGGAAACCTCTCCCTTTTCCCTCAGCATGGCTGGCTCAGGAATTCTG
>NW_015420775.1:0-1437 GCF_001527695.2 Protobothrops mucrosquamatus | reverse complement strand
ATAGGAACAGGGGGTACTTGTCAATGGAAGATTTGTGGACTTAATCCCACTACAACTTTAGCTTTGTATTTTGAGGTGGTTAATCAGGTAAGAGAAAAGTAGCTGAATATGCTTTATTGAGAATAACAGGGTTGCAAAAAGGGAATTATTGTAGTTTTACAATTATGTGTTTCTACAAGGATATTGTTACTATTTTTTTATGAAAATAGACTAATGACTAGCCTTGATTGGCTTATTTAAACATGGATATTAATGAAAATGAAATCTAGCAAAAATTTATTTTTTAAAAATATATTTTATTGATTTTTTTAATATAATCACCTTAATATTTGGTAAATAAAATCAAGCAAAGCTACTATGTGGACTATAGAATTATAGAAACTAATTGTTATTGATTTTTTTAAAATATAAACCCTAGCAAAATTTTAGAGAAGGTGGCCTGTAGTAATCTATGAGCTGAGTTTCTAAAATACATCTTTCAGTGCTTTTTAAAAAATGTTGCTTTATTGAAAATTATTTTTAAAAGAAGAATCAATACATCACTAGAAACACTAAGTAATTATGCTATGTGGTATATGACTAACTAAACTTAGTTCCCTAATATTTGCATCTTCAAATAAGGCTGGTCAAACTGGCAATTAATACGTAACTGTTTGCAAAGAAGAAGAGCAGCAGTTACTTTGTTTTCTGCCTTGATCCTATTCTGCTACTTTCATCAATTATAGTTTCCTATTTGTAAAATATATTTTAGAAATAATAGATTAAAATTATTATTTTTTTTTAAAATAAATTTTTTATTAATTTTTCATTAAAAAACAAAAACACAAGTCTTTTATCACAATATCGAGCAAAGAAAAAAAAATCAACATCAAACAGTACATTCACGGACGTGTCCGGTGTCCCCCTCCCGCACCCCCCTCTCACTTGCCTACACCTTCCTCCTCCTTGTCTTACCACCACTCCTCCTTCCTCCCTCTTTCCTGCTTCCCATTCTCCCTCAATCATCCCGTCAGTGCAGTTGGGGTATCACCGGGCACCTCCTTAAAAAATCATACATATATACATCTAAATCTATATACCAACCTAACCCTTTCCCCCCTCCCCCCCCAAGACTTCCCAAAGCTAATCTAGGAAATAAATGCACAATCATCCAATACTAATCAAAAACTACTCGTTATTATTACACACTAGTACAAAATTACTGTGACTCTAAAATAACATTAAATTACAAAAAAAATTTTTTTTTTTTAAATTATATCAATATATACCTAATTTTTTCTAAATTTTTAATCAAAAGCAACATAATAATTTTTCAGTTCATACTTTCTCTGAATATAATCTATCCATCTTCTCCATGTTAAGATAAATTTTTCCTGAGAATGATCCTTCAGGTACGCGGATATTTTTGCCATCTCTGCAAAATATGATACTTTCTGT
>NW_015420774.1:0-1438 GCF_001527695.2 Protobothrops mucrosquamatus | reverse complement strand
TGCCACAGCAGATCGCCCAGGTGGCCCTGAAGCACCATGGTGGCCACACCCTCCGCCAGTGCCCCGGAGCATCATCTGAGTGCAATGGGACATGAGGACAGAGTCTTGTCCCTGCTGCCCAGCTGCCATGCCCTTGGCTGCGCTGCTCCACACGGGCAGCACCCAGGGACGACTCTCCTCCAAGGGGGCTGCTGGTGAAGAAGGGGACAAAGGGGGAGGTGGGGCTGGGGCAACGGCACCCATGCCCACAGAGAGGGCTCTGCGTGCCACCTTTGGCACACGTGCCATGGGTTTGCCATCACTGCTCTATGCAGTTCAAATGCAATGGAGATTCAACCAGAAGCTCAGCTATTTTTCTCCTCTGCATTCCCCCTTAACTCCCCTTAACTGTTTCTTCTTGATGAATGCTCCCAAGATTCTGAATTAATACAGAATTAACATACAGAACTTCCATATCTAGGTAGCAAAAGTAAAGACAATCAGTAAATGACATCAAATGAAGTTTTCTGTATCTCTTTGCTGCTATACAATGGCCATAGAGTTATTTGCTTCCTAGATATGATAGTCCTACACTTGTTCCCAGTGAAAGCCAACCACTCCTCTGTACATATGTATACATAATAACCATGCAAACTCACATTATAGGAGGGAGCTTTTGGCTATCTGTCACCTTAAAGCAAAATTTCTACCCTGTGGAACCACAATCTGGAAAACTAAAAGCCACCAATAAATCAATGTTAGGGACTCTTTATTAATATCTACTGGCCATCCAGAGTTTTGTAATCAAGCTCTGATGGCCTTTGTTGAGGCAGGGAGAGAAGCTTCAGTATTACAATTAAGAACCCCAGGAGATCCTTCAGAGGAATAGTTCCAAGCAGACAAATGGAAAACTTTCACTTTGTAGATCATGTTGATATTTCCCTCCCTTAGTTTAGGAAGTGGAATGCAAGTCAAATAAATAAAACTTTTGTGGATTTTTTTCAGACCTATGACTTGCTATATGGATCTCCTTTGATTAATCTAAAGTCATTTGTTCCATGATCAACAATTTTATGAAGTTCCCAGAATGAAATAAGGCCAAGGACATTTTATAAATCAAAAACTGCTTTCATTTTATCCAAGTTCAACTTTACCATATAGCACAGTAAATTTTCCAGAAGATGGTATAGTTGTGGAGAAGATATACTTTAAAATATTCTTCTCCCAAACTTCCATTTTCTTCTTGCACATAAAAAAAAACCCCTAGGAGTTCTGCCATTCCATTTCATTATACTGAAGTGCATGTAAGGAATAAAGAGGAATATGTAATATTTTGAAGTCCTAATTATAATTTATTTACTATTGCTTCTACCCAGCAACTTTAACAGAAATCAAGCCATACTGGAAGAAGGATAGCCAGCTAATGTCAGAAATAGAAATGCAAAAATTTCTGCCATGG
>NW_015420773.1:0-1438 GCF_001527695.2 Protobothrops mucrosquamatus | reverse complement strand
GAAGAAGAAGAAGAAGAAGAAGAAGAAGAAGAAGAAGAAGAAGAAGAAGAAGAAGAAGAAGAAGAAGAAGAAGAAGAAGAAGAAGAAGAAGAAGAAGAAGAAGAAGAAGAAGAAGAAGAAGAAGAAGAAGAAGAAGAAGAAGAAGAAGAAGAAGAAGAAGAAGAAGAAGAAGAAGAAGAAGAAGAAGAAGAAGAAGGGATATGGTGGGTTCTTGCAGATATTTCATGTCCCAACTAGGTAACATCATCAGTGCTACAGAAAAAAATTGACTAGTATTAATGAAGTTTCTTAGTTGGGTCATGAAATGTCTACAAAAAAATAGCCAAGCTCAGGAAGCATCAAGGACCTCACAGTGCTTTTTCTCTTTCTCTTCCTCTTCCTCTTCCTCTTCCTCTTCCTCTTCTTCTTCTTCTTCTTCTTCCTCCTCCTCCTCTGTGTAAACCCACTCCCTTCTAGCACTGATGATGTTGCCTAGTTGGGTAATGAAACATCTGCAAGAAAACAACCCAGCTCAGAGAGCACCAAAAACTCTTCATTTCAACCCTGAGCTATAAACAGTCTCCTTTATCGGTAACTTATAAAATGTCGGCCGCAAGACTACTGGTTTTCCTTCAAAAATAAAACCGGTCAGTTGATGGACCTGCTGGTAAATTGCGGCTAGCGCAATCTCTCTTGACCTTGTTGCATTGACTGAACCCTCGGTCTGCTGATTGCTGGTTGCACTTGGACAAATGCTTCTTCTCCTTTGGTCTTCCAAGCTGACTTCATGATGACCTTTCAAGCTTCGCCTTTGGATGCTCTCACTTCGGAAGGGAGGACAAACTTTTTCTGATGTGTCATGAGTAAGCCCAAACAAGGAGGTGAAACTATGGAGACCGACACCACACAGACTAAAATGCCTGCTCCTGGAAAGGGATGGGCAGGGAAGAGGAACTGAGGCGAGGACGTTTCCTGTAGGACTCCACCAGTAAGAGTCAGTTGGTGGATGGTTTGGAAAGGAACTACCCAAAAAAGGGCAACAGATGTGGAGTGTTTTGTCCCTCTTCTCCTTAGATGAAGGACTTCTCAGAACGTCTTAGGGTGTTTACTGCTTGGGTTAGAAGCTGCATTTCCTGTCCTGATGGGTTTCTGCTTGGATGATGTCCCACCTTGACATGTTTTGCCTCTTTTCAGTTTCCCCAGATATTTTGGACAAGAAACAATAGAGATAGAAAGTCCTTGGTGAGACATCTACTTCTCTGCCACTTTGGATATGTGATTCTCACGTTAAAAGCAGGTTAGTCCCTGCTCAGTGTTTCAGTGTAGGATAGGAAGCTTTCCATGAAATGCTTTGAAGGATAGAAGTAGCCCAAGGAGGCCACATCTGAACCTTCTTCTCAGTGGAACCATGACAGTGAATAAATCACTGATGAGCATACATGATGGTGGGGGGAGGGGG
>NW_015420772.1:0-1438 GCF_001527695.2 Protobothrops mucrosquamatus | reverse complement strand
GAGAAAAGGTGGCGGAACTCAAACCTGGCCACGCCCTCATCAAACCCTAGGACCGCCCCTTTAGAGAACAGGAATGCAAGTAAAATTTGGGAGGGGCTATTTCCGGTGTGGGAGGGGCTATTTCCGGTGCGGCCGGCCCGGAAA
Source organism: Protobothrops mucrosquamatus (assembly GCF_001527695.2). Classification (NCBI taxonomy): domain Eukaryota; kingdom Metazoa; phylum Chordata; class Lepidosauria; order Squamata; family Viperidae; genus Protobothrops; species Protobothrops mucrosquamatus. Next base: position 1,294 of record NW_015420772.1, on the reverse strand, counting down.
AAGGTGCCGGAACGCGGTTCCGCCGCGTTCCGGCTGAAAAAAAGCCCTGGCTGTAATCATTAAACCAACTGGCTCCCAAGAATATGTGGTATCTATTTATAATATTTTAATATATTAATATATTCCATACATTTATATTTGTTACATGGCAAAGAAAACCTTAGAACAAATAGGAAGCTCAGGTGACATGAAAGTTTAGTATCACATATGTGCTAATTTTATGTACCACTGCAAAAATAAATATTTGTGTGCCTAGATTATTTTACAGCAATAAGAAAATTTGCATTTTCCTTCAGCATTTTAAAGTGATTCAAAATTAACTGTCTTGCTTGCAAAGCATATTTAATTTATTCCTGGCCTCCAGGGCTGAAAGATTCTAATCAATATCTTTGTAGAATTCAGTGCTAATTGATTTATTGTTCAATAAAAGGAATGGGAGGTGGTTTAAAAGTTCAATATTGTTTTGCTAGATAGAGGGAAATGGCTGGAGTTCAGTGAAGATTGTCAATTAGATCGTATTGGCATTATGGTATGAATGGTTCTAATTTATAGTGCTAGCTTATGGCTGTAGATTTAATATGCTGTTCAAAAAGAACATGGATGAGTTTGAACAAAAACATATATCAAAAGGGTGAGGGCTTTACTATATGTAGACATGTATCTGTTGGACAGATCAATGAATATAAGCCGTAAACCTATGTAGTACTTCTTTATTTGGAACTGTATAAATCTGAGTACCAGGTATTAGCATAATGAGAACTGGTTAGATTAGCCCTTTCCAGCCTTATCCCCTATAAATATGTTAGGACTAACATTTCCAGAATTCCCAGCCACCGTCAAGCCACTCCTACAAAAAAATATTTACAACCTCTTGCGTTCTATCAGAAGAAGTTGGTTTGCAATTTGGGGATTGAGCCCAGATACAATTGTAAGTAGAAGGGATTTGCTCCAGTGTTGCTGGTGCACCAGAAGCTGTTTTATAGTACAGTAGCCAGTACAGTAATTCAACAATGCAAACTCTCAATTAGATTACTACAGTACCTTCTACATTGAGCTGCCTTTGAAGACTACTTAGAAACTAGAGCAGCTGATGTGTTTATTTATTTATTTTATAATTTAATTTATACCCCGCCCTTCTCCTCATGGGACTCAGGGCGGCTAACAGCCTCATAAAACTACAATACAAATACAATAATTAAAAGCCGAATTAAAAAGAAATATTTAAATAGGCCGATCAATTAAAATTATCCTTAAAAATCCCCTGAAACTTTAAAATCATTAACAATTATCCCTA
>NW_015420771.1:0-1438 GCF_001527695.2 Protobothrops mucrosquamatus | reverse complement strand
CTAAGAGTAAAACATAAGAAGAAAATGGTTGCATCTCCATCTGTTGTCAAAGCAAAAACATCCAACGTTAGCTGTGTTGACAATCCCCTTTTGCAACCTTCAGACAAGCAACGTCAATAGGGAAACCAGGTTCACTTAACAAACCATGTTACTAACTTAACAGCTGCTGTGATTCCCTTAACAACTGTTGCAAGAAACGTCATAAAATGGGCCAAAACTCACAACCAATGTTTCACTTAGTAGAAATTTGGGGCTCATTTGTAGTCGTTAAATCAAGGGTTGTAGCAGGAAAAAAAAGGGGGATAGACCATGATAGTTAGGATTATGGTTTAGTATTGGAAGACCCAGATGCAAGCTCACACTTTACAATGGAAGCACATTAAGAAATTTTTGGCCGGCCACTGTTTCGCACAAAGCCTCATCCACGTAGCAAGATTGTTGGCGAAAGTAGAAAAGACAGTAACAAGAATGATCTTTGAAGATTTGGGAGGAAAAAAAACAAGATACGAATGTATGTAAAAAAAAAAATCCATTCTGAAAATGCTTTGCGAAACAAAGGCTCCTCTTTCCCATGGCTTTGTTCCTATGCAAATTTAATCAAAGTAATAAAACCCCCATGATTGAGATTACTTTAATCAAGCAATAGCCCTACTTACCACCGCCTGAAATTGCAGGAAAAATAATGTCCTAGGCGCAGGGTAAAATGACGGAATGAAATATTAACTAACGTCTGCCAGTTTTGTTTTTGTTTTGTTTTTTTAAATCCCTGTGGGTGGGAAAAAAAAAAAAAAAGCAACAGTGTTCATCTGAAGCATTTGAATGTGCTGGGAGATGAGCCCCCCCCCCAAAGCTGTTGAAATGAAACAAAAAAAAAGAGAGAATAAAAAAAAACAGACAAGATGATGTAAAGAAGAAATCCGGGGTCTTCTGAGCCGACGACTCCTTCATTGGGGGAAAATTTAAATTCCAAAGTGCTAGATTTAAATCCAGAAGCAAGCCAATTTAAAGCAATTCACTTTGCTTGGGAAAGCATCTCCTTGCCAAAAGTACATGTATTCTAAATGAATTTTCCTCCCTTATTCTCCAAAGACATCATTACTACGAGAACAGAGAGCAAGCAATACCTTTATTGGAGCCAATCATGTTTGCACTGGAAACTACAAATTGCACAGGATTTTTTTTGGGGGGTGGGGGGTGGGGGGAGATGAAGCTTTAATATATAGTAATACCAAGAGAAGTACCAGGGCCTGAAGGAGGAACCAGAGAGGATGTGGAAGGGCCAAAGTCGTCCTAGTGGTGGTAGGAGTATCAGGGGCTGGGACTCCTAAGCTGGGAGAGGCCTCCAACGGGTCCCAGGAGATGAGAGATATGAGAGAGAGAGAGAGAGAGAGAGAGAGAGAGAGAGAGAGAGAGAGAGAGAGAGAGAGAGAGAGAGAGA